>NC_053155.1:122642222-122782222 GCF_016835505.1 Polypterus senegalus | reverse complement strand
TTAAACTTTTGATCGTAAATCTCACAGATCAGATCACAATTTAGGTTTTAATGAACGGTCAAACATAAATTACAGATGCTTTTCTGCCCTTTAAGAATACTTAAAAGACCAGTTCATCATAATCCTCTCAAAATTACCTCAGTTCCTCCTTCCACATAACTTCAATGCATTTTGCAGAGTTCTACAAAGTTCACAAACATTTCCATGATTTCAATGATCACATGGCCTTAATGAACGCCGTGGGATTACTTACCACTATTAAATCATCATAAAAAAATTATATAATAAACACAATCACATAAAGAAACTTCACTTTATAGTTTAGAAAATTTAATTTAAAAAATCGCCTGAAATCAGATAAGAGAGAAGCAACATGACTGATTTTTGTGATCTACTTTTGTAGAAGTTTCACTCTTTTCTGCAAAAGCAGATTAACTTCTCTACTTGTACAGTATTTTAAGCTCCATTACTTACTACATTAGTATTAAACTGGTAACTTTTGCTTGGTAAATTTAATTTATTTTAAAGAAAAGAATTTTGAGTAAACAATACTCATGTCCCATCCCTACATAATACCACTTGGTCCTTGTGACAAAAAACCTTGATTATTACTAATAATGGTTCAGCACTATATTATAGAAAATTAAAGTTTCACATCTCAAGCGAATAAGAAAAGAGATTGCAGTATTTGTTTTTAATAACATACCTGGGCCATAGCTGTGTGGTACTGTCTGGCCAACAGAAACTATTGACCTGGATCCTGAGGGACTGTTCAGGTTGTGAGGTGCAGGAGTAACTTGCCCTAAAGCAGGGCTGGTTGCTTGCCCAATCGGATGGGTTTGCTTTACGCTATTGCCTATAGTAGCTTGATTAGCTACAATTATGTAGTTACTTGAACCTCCATATGTGGTAGAGGTAGGCAATAACTGTATAAATCCTCCTTCTTGAACAACATCTGCAGAACTAGGCAAAGACAACTGAACACTGTTATCAACATTTAGAGTTTGAATGCCTAAAATATGATCATCTGACTTTGCCATTTGTGAATTGCTCTCCAAGGTAGATACATTCTCTTCATTTTGCAGGCAGGTGACAGCCAGAACAGTTTCATCTGAGTTCATGTCTGAACTGGCAACAAAACTAGCCTTTTCAGGTGATTTAGCTGGTGATGATAAAATAATAGTGGGTATACGATCCTCTGTAATGCTAGAAACTGCATGGCTCAATTCAGAATCACTTGAAGAATCCTTCTGTTCATCGCTAATTATAATTTTTAGTGAAACAATATTGCTGTCAAACCCTGGTTCAGTTGTACTACTGGTACCATCTTTGTGCAACCAAGTGAGCCCAGCAGGAAGTTGGAGAGCAGTATTCAATGTTGTAGAACTTTCAAAAGATGGAGGGCATACTGTTTCAACAGGGTTTGGCATACATTCCGTTTTGCTACCTTCTGCATCTGAACTTGAATCTGCAGATGTTTTTTTGTTGGGAGTTCCTTTAAGACAAGATGGGCTGCTTCCTCCTCGACGTAAGATTGCAGGTTTTCTTTTCTGCTTAACAGCTGGAGGAGACATGATATTTTTAGCTACTACATCACTTGGAGTTTTATGAGTTTCTATGGTTGAACTGGGCTGTAGAGTTGTCAATAAGCAGTTATTTATCTGAAATCCTTGAAACTGCTGTATTATTATTTCTGGATGCTGGCAATTTTCTATAGCTTTTTGTGTGCTGTCAGCAGTTTCTGTTCTCTGTTCATTAGACTCTTTAGGGTCTACATAAACAGAACCCTGTGTAGTATCACACTGGGACAGCTGAATACTTGTTTCTGTAGCAACAGCAGTTTCTAATTTTTTATTTGGTGACTTTATATTGACAGTCGGAGTACCTGAATCTTGTACTGTATCAGGTGGCAATTCCTCCAATTGGCACTGATCCAGAGCTGGCTGATCAGTCTCCATATCACATTCATTTTGTACATTCAATGTACTTGATACTTCTTTATCGACTGTGGAAAGACTTGTGTTGAGACTTTCATTTATTTGTACAGGAATTGTGGACAGCAAAGTCTCTTTCTCACTGCTGGTAGTACATAAGCTACCAAAAGTGCCATCATTATATGAGGATGTGAATTTATCAGAAGGCAAAGATTCGTTTGATTCATCAGGGCGTTTTAGCTCCTTGGAGACAACAGGAAGCAAAATTGAAGATTTTCTGCCTGATTTCCTGCTTTTATTTTCTTGAGTAGCTTTTGTTTTGGATAATGTATTGTCCATTTCAACTCTTTTATTTTCAATACTTGTTCCTAAGAGAAACAAAACACATGAGAACACAGTTAAAATAGTTTATTAACACCACTGCAATGTGAACATATTACCGAAAAAAATGTTGTCATTACTCAAGCTCGCTATTTTATCATGTTTAACTTGAAGAATCCTAATTCACATATTATATGCAAAGTACTGAACTATTTAATTTAGAAAAAACGGTCAAAAAACTTTCATTAATACTGTCGTCAACTAACACACCTTAAGGTAAGTGCTGCTCTTTCTCATTAGCTCTAAATTCTCTAAACAGCTTTCTGATCATCTTTTTTCTGTCACTGTTTGGTATAGACAGCAAAACAAAACAGGTATAATGCATTGTACGAAACATTTCTGTTTAAAAAATATTTAGAATTACAGCTTAAGGCTAATGCATTGAAAAATCAAAAGAGGGCATCAAACAAGATAAAATGGGTACATATTAAACAGTGGAACTACATAGCTCTGTAGCACCATAGACCCCATCTTCAGGTATTTAAGATGCATCTTTAAATCCATACACAGTGGAGTGACTTTAGATTTAGTTATTTATACAATGGAAGCAGAAATTAAATACACTGTAACATATCTTATATGTAAATGCCTATGTGTGGAAGTGTGTCTGTCTGTTTGTCTGTCCGGCCCGGAAATGTGAGGCTATAGAATCAAGCTCAAAGAGCTGACAAGGCAGACCCAAGTTAACAAGTCAGAAGAAGAAAGACATATGAGGCTACAGCATTAAGCTAAAAGAAAGCGACTCCTTTGGCAAAGTGAAACGAACAAAGAAAGACAAACAAGAGAGAAACTCGCTTAGCCGCTGATAGACAAGGGGGGTGAGCATGTCCACAAAACAAAACCACCAACTCTGCATTTAAATTTTTTTTCTGACAATCTCAATAGTTTCTAGGAGCCTGGGCTTTTTACAGCACAGGCATACACAGCTAGTATATATATAAAGGGAGGAATTGAATCACGTGTCAAAAGTAGGTTTTTATTCCTGAGCTTTCAAACCCCTGCCAGGGGTCTTCATCAGAGGATAATGCTTAGACTTACAAGAATCAAAGGCAATATATAGCAAAAAATTACATTGAGTAAGTCAGTGTGGTCTTGGGGGGAGGGGGGGGAGATTGGGTGTAAAGTCTTGTTTATTATGAATATTTTCTTCTTAAGTTTGCACATAGATCAATGATAGCGAGTCCTTTCTTCTGACTGCGTTGTGATGTTCCTGTATACGTATTGCGATTCTTTTTGAAGTTTGTCCAATGTATACCGCTGAGCACGAACTGCATGGAATGCTGTACAATGAGTTTCGTGTTTCTGCTGTCGATTTCTTGTTTTTAGCATTAAAGAGGACCGTGTGCAGATTGTTTGTGGGTTTGTGTGCTATTCTGACGCCTGACTTGGCCAGGATGCGCGCTGCACCTTCAGATACCTTGTGGTGGTAAGGGAGTGAGTACCAGGTGGGGTGGGGGTTCTGATTCAAGTCAATTGTTTGCTGAGTTTTTTGGCGTCTTCTGTGTAGGCTTTGATTAATGAATGTTTTTGAGTATCCGTTTAAAGTGAAAAGATGGAAGAGATCGCGTATTTCATTCATTTTTGTTTCCTTCGTATTACAATGTGTGTGGACTCTTCTGAATAGAGTTTTAACACAGCTCCGTTTATGAGATACCGGGTGGTTGCTGGCAAAGTGGTCAAGTCAGGCATCAGAATAGCACACAAACCCACGAACAATCTGTGCACGGTTCTCTTTTAATGCTAAAAACGAGAAATCGACAGCAGAAACACAAAACGCAGTGTACAGCATTCCATGCAGTTCGTGCTCAGCGGTATACATTGGACAAACTTCAAAAAGAATCTCAACACGTACACTGTGTGCACAATTATTAGGCAAGTGAGTATTTTGACCATATCATCATTTTTAATGCGTATATTCCAACTCCAAGCTGTATTAACTTGAATGCTTATTGGATTTAAGCACGTCAGGTGATGTGTATTTGTGTAATGAGGGATGGTGTGGCCTAAGGAGATCAACACCCTATATCAAGGTGTGCAGAATTATTAGGCAGCTAGTTTTCCTCAGGCAAAATGGGCCAAAAAAGAGATTTAACTGACTCTGAAAAGTCAAAAATTGTAAAAAGTCTTTCAGAGGGATGCAGCACTTTTGGAATTGCTAAGATATTGGTGTGTGATCACAGAACCATCAAACATTTTGTTGCAAATAGTTAACAGGGTCGCAAGAAACGTGTTGAGAACAAAAGACGCAAATTAGCTGCCAAAGATTTGAGAAGAATCAAACGTGAAGCTACCAGGAACCCATTATCCTCCAGTACTTTCATATTCCAGAGCTGCAACCTACCTGGAGTGCCCAGAAGTACAAGGTGTTCAGTGCTCAAAGACATGGCCAAGGTAAGGAGGGCTGAAACCCAACCACCACTGAACAAGAAACATAAGTTGAAGCGTCAAAACTGGGCCAAGAAATATCTGAAGACAGATTTTTTTCAAAGGTTTTATGGGCGATGAGATGAGAGTGACTCTTGATGGACCAGATGGATGGACCTGTGGATCAGTAATGGGCACAGAGCTCCACTCCAACGTGGAGGTGGGGTACTGGTATGAGCTGGTATTTTTAAAGATGAGCTAGTTGGACCTTTATGCATTGAAGATGAACTCAAAATCAACTCCCAAACCTACTGCCAGTTTCTCGAAGACACTTTCTTCAAACAGTGATACAGGAAAAAGACCATGATTTTTATGCAGGCCAATGCTCCATCACTTGCATCGAAGTTCTCCACTGCGTGGCCAGCCAGTAAAGGCCTTAAAGATGAAGGAATAATGACATGGCCCCCCTTCCTCATCTGACCTAAACCCTATCGAGAACTTGTGGGCACTTCTTAAGCGCTAGATTTCACGGGGAGAAAAACAATACACCTCTCTGAAGAGTGTCTGGGAGGCTGTAGTCACTGCTCCACAAAAAGCTGATTGTCAACAGATCAAGAAACTGACAGACTCCATAAATGGAAAGGCTTATGACTGTTATTGGAAAGAAGGGTGGCTATATTGGTCATTCATTGAATGATTTATTTTTTTTGAAATGTCAGAGATGTTTATTTGTAAATTTGGAGGTGTTTGTTTATTATTCTCACTATAACAGATGAAAATAAACAAGTGAGATGGGAAAATGTTCATTTTTCCTTTAGTTGCATAATAAATCTGCACACTAATAGTTGCCTAATAATTGTGCACACATATGTATTCCCCTGATGATGTTCACACTCACATTTCCGTTGTGAAACATTCAGGTTTCAGGTTTATTAACATTTTGGATTAACTGATAGCACTGTGTTTGTTCCATATTAAAATTAATCCTCAAAAATACAACTTGCCTAATAATTCTGCACTCCCTGTATACAGGAACACTGTAACGCCGTCAGAAGAAAGGACTCACTATCATTGATCTATACACATAGTTAATCAACAGGACATACATTTAACTGGGACAATGTACAAGTAAAATTTAAAGCCAATACTAAAAGTGCCAGAGAGCTGGCCGAATCCTGGTTATCAAATGAGAACGCCATCAACAGACACTTGGACATAAATCCAGCATATGCAAACTTAAGAAGAACTTATTCATAACAAACAAGACTTTACACCCAATCTCCCCCCCTCCCCCCAAGACCACACTGACTTACTCAATGTAATTTTTTGCTATATATTGCCCTTGATTCTTGTAAGTCTAAGTATTATCCTCTGATGAAGACCCCTGGCAGGGGTTGAAAGCTCAAGAATAAAAACCTACTTTTCATACGTGATTCATTTTCTCCCTTTGTGGATCCCCAGCTGCAAATATGCAAACCGTATCACAGACCTTCTCTTCCATATATTATTAATTTATATTATATATATATATATATATATATATATATAAATAAAAATTTAATCATAATATAATATAATATAATATATAATATAATATATAATATACCCCTCCTTGAGCCGTCACCTTATCGTGGTGGTGGGGTTTGCGTGTCCCAATGATCCTAGGAGCTATGTTGTCCGGGGCTTTATGCCTGGTAGAACCACCAAGGCAAACTGGTCCTAGGTGAGGGATGAGACAAAGAAGGTTCAAACCTCCAATGAAGAATAAAACTTGGACGACGTTTTCCCTTGCCGGACGCTGGTCACGGGCCCCCTCTGGAGCCAGGCCTGGAGGTGGGGCTCGATGGCGGCGCCTGGTGGCGGGCCTGCACCCATGGGGCTCGGCGGGCACAGCCGAAGAGGTAGCGTGGGTCCTCCTCCCATGGGCTCACCACCTATGGGAGGGGCCAAGGAGGTTGGGTGCAGTGTGAGTTGGGTGGTGGCGGGCGGGACCTTGGCGGTCTGATCCTCGGCTACAGAAACTGGCTCTTGGGGCGTGGAATGTCACCTCTCTGAAGGGAAGGAGCCTGAGCTAGTGCGCGAGGTGAGAGGTTCGGCTAGATATAGTGGACTCACCTCGACGCACAGCTTGGACTCTGGAACCAATCTCCTTGAGAGGGGCTGGACTCTCTACCACTCTGGAGTTGCCCCCGGTGAGAGACGCCGAGCAGGTGTGGGCATACTTATTGCCCCCCGACTTGGAGCCTGTGCATTGGGGTTTACCCCGGTAGACGAGAGGGTGGGAAGGGTCCTGACTGTTGTTTGTGCGTATGCGACGAACAGCAGTTTGGAGTATCCACCCTTTTTGGAGTCTCTGGAGGGGGTGCTAGAGGGCATACCTTCTGGGGATTCCCTCGTTTTGCTGGGAGACTTCAATGCTCACGTGGGCAATGACAGTGAGACCTGGAAGGGCGTGATTGGGAGGAATGGCCCCGATCTGAACCCGGCGGTGTTTTGTTATTGGACTTCTGTGCTCGCCACGGATTGTCCATAACGAACACCATGTTCAAGCATAAGGGTGTTCATATGTGCACTTGGCACCAGGACACCCTAGGCCTCAGGTCGATGATCGACTTTGTGGTGTGTCGCCGGACTTGCGGCCATATGTCTTGGACACTTTCGGGTGAAGAGAGGGGCGGAGCTGTCAACTGATCACCACCTGGTGGTGAGTTGGCCGATGGTGGGGAAGATGCGGTCAGACCTGGTAGGCCCAAGCGTGTTGTGAGGGTCTGCTGGGAGCGGCTGGCAGAGTCCCCTGTCAGAAGTAGCTTCAACTCCCACCTCGGCAGAACTTCAACCCGCCCCGAGGGAGGTGGGGACATTGAGTCGAATGGGCCATGTTCCGTGCCTCTATTGTTGAGGCGGCTGACGGAGCTGTGGCGCAAGGTGGTGGTGCCTGTCGGGCGGCAATCCCGAACCCGTTGGTGGACACGGCGGTGAGGGATGCCGTCAAGCTGAAGAAGGAGTCCTATAGGACTTTTTGTCCTGTGGGTCTCTGGAGGCAGCTGATAGGTACCGGCAGGCCAAGCGGACAGCGGCTTGGTTGTTGCTGAGGCAAAACTTCGGGCATGGGAGGAGTTTGAGAGGCCATGGAGAGCGACTTTGGACGGCCGAGGAGATTCTGGTCCACCGTCCGGCGTCTCAGGAGGGAAGCAGTGCAGTGTCAACACCGTATATGGTGGGGATGGTGCTGCTGACCTCGACTTCAGGGCGTTGTGGGTCGGTGGGGGAGTACTTCAAGACCTCCTCAATCCCACTAACATGCCTTCCAATGAGGAAGCAGAGCCTGGGGACTCTGAGGTGGGCTCTCCCATCTCTGGGACTGAAGTCACCGAGGTGGTCAAAAACTCCTTGGTGGCAGGGCCCGGGGTGGATGAGATCGCCGGAGTTCCTTAAGGCTCTGGATGTTGTAGGACTGTCTTGGTTGACACGTCTCTGCAACATCGCATGGACATCGGGACAGTGCCTCTGGATTGGCAGACGGGGTGGTGGTCCCCTCTTTAAAAGGGGACGGAGGGTGTGTTCCAACTATAGAGGGATCACACTCCTCAGCCTCCCTGGAAAAGTCTATTCGGGGTTCTGGAGAGGAGGGTCCGTCGGATAGTGAACCTCGGATTCAGGAGGAACAGTGTGGTTTTAGTCCTGGTGGCGGAACAGTGGACCAGCTCTTCACCCTTAGCAGAGTCCTGGAGGGTGCATGGGAGTTTGCCCACCGGTCTACATGTGTTTTGTGGACTTGGAAAGGCATTCGACCGTGTCCCTCGGGGAATCCTGTGGGGGTGCTCGGGAGTATGGGGTACGGACCCCTGATAAGAGCTGTTAGGTCTCTGTACAACCGGTGTCAGAGCTTGGTCCGCATTGCGGCAGTAAGTCGAGCCCGTTTCCAGTGAGAGTTGGACTCCGCCAGGGCTGCCCTTTGTCACCGATTCTGTTCATAACTTTTATGGACAGAATTTCTAGGGCAACCAGGGTGTTGAAGGGGTCGGTTTGGTGGACTCAGGATTGGGTCACTGCTTTTGCAGATGATGTTGTCCTGTTTGCTTCATCAGGCCGTGATCTTCAGCTCTCTCTGGATCGGTTCGCAGCTGAGTGTGAAGCGGCTGGGATGAGAATCAGCACCTCCAAATCCGAGACATGGTCCTCAGCGGAAAAGGGTGGAGTGCCCTCTCAGGGTTGGGGGAGATCCTGCCCCAAGTGGAGGAGTTCAAGTATCTCGGGTCTTGTTCACGAGTGAGGGAAGAATGGAGCGTGAGATGACAGGCGGATCGGTGCGGCATCCGCAGTGATGCGGCTCTGCATCGGTCTGTCGTGGTGAAAAAGAGCTGAGCCGTAAGGCAAAGCTCTCAATTTACCAGTCGATCTACGCTCCTACCCTCACCTATGGTCATGAGCTATGGGTAGTGACCAAAGAGCGAGATCGCTAATACAAGCGGCTGAAATGAGTTTCCTCCGCAGGGTGTCTGGGCTTTCCCTTAAAGATAGGGTGAGAAGCTCAGTCATCCGGGAGGGGCTCAGAGTAGAGCGCTGCTCCTCCGCATCGAGAGGAGTCAGATGAGGTGGCTCGGGCATCTGATCAGGATGCCTCCTGGGCGCCTCCCTGGTGAGGTGTTCCGGCACGTCCAACCGGGAGGAGGCCCGGGAAGACCCAGGACACGCTGGAGGGACTATGTCTCCCGGCTGGCCTGGGAACGCCTTTGGGATTCTCCGGAAGAGCTGGAAGAAGTGGCCGGGAGAGGGAAGTCTGGGCTTCTCTACTTAAGCTGCTACCCCCGCTGACCCGACCTTGGATAACCGGAAGAGGATAATATAATATAATATAATATAATATAATATAATATATACACATACACAGGTAGTGTGCTGCCCACCCACTATGCCACTGCAGGTACTGTTCCTGACTGGATGCAGGCTGGATGGAGCGGAGGGAGGTGTTTCACTGCCCACGCACCACACACAGCTGCCCCGTTTGTCGATTCACTACACGCCTTTGGCCGCACCGTGTTCGTTCTCGGTGAGCAGAGAACCAGCATACTGTAGTGGAGGTGACTGTGTGGTGGGCGAATAGTGAATCACCCCTCACTGCCCCCATTCAATCTCAATAGCAAGCCTGCTTGTACTGTTACGCACATAGCAGGAAGTTGTCTCTTGTCAGTACATCAGACATGTTGATGACGAGTACCTTCCTGCTGTGATAAGAGTGTACAGTGCTGTGCAGATGGGCTCATCTTAACCTTTTGTCTTCACCCTTCAACAATGTCTCTGAAACACAAAACTGATTGATGCCAGTGCTGGTGATGCAGTAAAGAGGAGAAAAACTATCACCATTGAAAATATAGTAGAAATAATAAAAAGGTCAGAGAGAGGTGAAACTCTATCATTCGTTGGCAGAACACTTGGTTACAGTTGGTCAACAATAGCATTTATTAAAATAATGTACCTGTTCCGACTTACATACAAACTCAACTTAAGTACAAACCTACAGTCCCTATCTTGTACGTAACCCGGGGACTGCCTGTGTGTGTGTGTGTGTGTGTGTATATATATATATATATATATATATATATATATATTCACAGAGATACTTTTTAAAATTGGGTCAATTAAGTAAACATGCAGCACAGTATTTAAGAATCCCAAACACAGTGTAAGTAAAAGAGCAAGAATATTTATTTAAACATTTATTTGATCATACCTTGACCTCTACCTTCAGAAGTATTTTCCAAGGGCTCTTTACTTCTTTCAGTGCTGTCCAAATGTTCAAAGTTATCCTGGCAGGTCACATTAGACTGCTCTTGAGAATCATCATCACTGTTTTTACTCTTTCCTGTTATCAAGAAAACCAAACAGAGTCAAAACTACTAATAAAATATTTTAGTTATAGCACAAACACATTAAATTACTTTTAAATATTTGTTTTTTTAAATGTTTATTACAAATTACATCATAATATAAACACTTATAACAATGTTCAGGAAAATCTATTTTTAAGCCCCAACAGAAATCAATCGACTATACTTGGAGTTTTCAGTCATTTCATTTAGTATGTGTGTATATGACTGAAGATTATACAATACTTCTGTAGTCATGCTAATATTACTTATTATTTGACTGACACCTTTATCCAAGGCAACTTACAACATCTGAGATACAATTAGTTTAATTTAATTTGCTTTTCCAACTGAAGCACAATTAGGTAAAGTGACTTGCTCAGGGTCACAAAATATCAGCAGCAGAATTTCAACAGACAACCTGAGGGATTGAAGTCCTAGATCCAAAGCCTTAACCACAAAACCACACTGACCATCAATAAAAGCCACTTGAAAGTATTAGGATCACTATACATATGTATTATGGATAAATATTTTGTACAACTTTCATTTAAGTATGTATTTTAAGGAAATGTTATTTATTTTAGTATTATATGGTCACCGGTATTTTAAGGAAATGTTATTTATTTTAGTATTATATGGTCACTGAACAATAAGCCTAGAGAATTTCATTTTGTTAGCAAAAAATGAACAGTTAATATCTGTGGGTTAATTATAAAAATACACTTCAATATAGGACATAAAACTTAAATATGTCCAGTTATGCAAGATATTAGTGTATTTCTTTGTTTTTAAAGGGATAAAGGCAAAAGGAAAAAAAAAAATTGGTACTGTAATCGGCCGATCGAGTAACACAAAATCGGTGATCACTATTGGCTTTCAAAAACTTGAATGGAGCATCCCAATACAACAGTGTTAAAAGCAGAACTGTAGTCTACAAAAACAACAAGCTCTGGATAACTAAGGAACTAAAAGGTCTCCTGAATGAAAAAAGAAGGCATTCAAATTTGGTGACAAAGAGAATCTGAAGGATGTACAGTGTGTGCAAAAGAAAAGCTGAGGGAAAGAAACTCACTCAAAATAATAAAGGATGTTTGGAGCGGACTGTGTATAATTACTGGACTCCAGGGCTGAGGTGCTAGAACAGCATGTGGACAAAACTAATTCTCTGAACCAATTTTTTAATAGATTTTTCCTCCCACTTCCACCTTCTTTCAATGACCAGTCTCCCCACAAAATCCATACTACATCAGCTCCTCCTACCACGTCAACTGGAATGGCTAGTGACAAGCCCACCTCTGACCATCAGTGTGGACTGTCCATAACTGAAGACCAAGTAAGACGACAACTGAGTAAGCTACACACAGAAAACGCTGCAGGACCAGATGGAGTCGGTCCTCGAGCTCTGAAGGCCTGTGCTGACCAACTTGGTGGTGTCGTCTGTCACCTGTTCAATCTGCCCCTAAGTCTTCAGAAAGTGCCACTGCTGTGGAAAACATACTGCATTGTTCTTGTTCCAAAGAAGTCAGGCACTTCTTCACCTAATGACTACAGACTATTGGCACTTGCGTCTAAAATATCATGAAGACCTTTGTGAGACTAGTCCTGGACTATAGGAGTCCTGTTGTGGAAGACCAACTGAACCCACTGCAGTTTGGCTATCGAACAAAGACTGGAGTTGAGGACGCACATAACTGTTTGTTCCACAAGGATTATTCTCATCTGGACAAAGCTGGCAGCACTGTGGGGAGTTTTTTGATTTCTCCAGCACACTTAATGCCATTCAGCCATCCCTGTTAGGGGGTAAACTGAAAGATATGCAGGTGGATGTTGTCCTGGATAATGGACTATCTCTTGGACACTCAAGGACTGCGTTTCTGATACAAATGTGGGCGACACTGGAACACCACAAAGAACAGTCCTGTCTCCTTTTCTCTTCACTCTGTACACCTCAGACTATAAACACAACACCAGGTCATATCACTCGCACAAATTCTCACATGATTCTGCACTTACAGGGTGTATTGATAAGTATAAGACTCCGATGAAAATGCTTGTTTCTTGGTGCAAAGAGAACAAAACCAAGGAACTGGTTATTGATTTTTGTTGCACCAAAGAGCCTTTACTGCCAGTCACTATTCACGGAGTGAATGTGGATGTGGTCCACTTCAGTACTTGGGGGTCATTAATGACAGGTTGAACTGGTCTCAGAACACAGAGGAACTATATAAGAAAGGACAGAGCAGGCTCTTTTCCTTAGGAAACTGCGTTCCTTTAATGTGGGAAGTGACATCCTTCACATCATCTATAACTATGTGACCAGCAGTGTAATTTTCTATGTTGTGGTGTGCTGGGCTGGAAACATCACTTCATGAGAGGCCCACCAAATCAAAAGGTTAATTAAATGAGCAGGCTCAGTTAAGAGACACACTCTGGACCCCCTGGAGGTCTTAGTGAAGAGAAAGAATTAAAACAAAACAGTGCCATCTTGAACAATGCTGCACATCCTCTCTCTGACACACTAACACCAAGTAATTTCAGCCAACAAATTATTCAGAAGTGCGTCAAGAAACATTACTGGTGCTTCTTTATACCAATAGCAATACATCAGCATAATGCCTCGCTGTGACTGTGAAAGCCAAGTCCAAACTTTTCTTTCTTTTGAATTTTTATTGCTTTATAGTAATTCCAGTCTGTGTTCAGACTAAAGTGTGTGTGTAGATTTATTTATTTGCTTACTTATCTACCTTTTATGTATTTATTTATTTAAAGAGCCTCTGTAAAAAGCTAAATCTCCCCCTAGGGACAAATAAAGTTCTCTCCACTGTACTGTGCCAGATGGCTGGACACCAATTTACTGGAAGGACCAAGGCAGCAGATGTGCTCAGGACACTGCTTCCCCTGAAGCGCTACATGACATAACAGCCCCAACCTCCCCAAACTTGCAGTGGCCCCATGGATTCCTGCAGTTTCGCACAGCCCAGATACACTCTGTGTGGGTTACCAAGGAGAGCTGCAGATCCGTAGTTTGGGTTGGGTTCCCACCACACTTGGAAGTACTTCCAGATAATGCTGATGAGCCACCTGAAGTGCTCCCTGGCGCAGCATAAAAGGAGCTGCTTCACTTCACTCAAGGAAATGGAGTCGAGAGGGAGAGTACGACATTTGCCTGATTAGGAGTGGAAGAGGTAAGGACTGATGGATAAGAGACAAAGTACAGTAATCCCTCGCTATATTGCGCTTCGACTTTCGCGGCTTCACTCTATCGCGGATTTTAAATGTAAGCACATCTAAATATATATCACGGATTTTTCGCTGCTTCATGGATTTCTGTGGACAATGGGTCTTTTAATTTATGGTACATGCTTCCTCAGTTTGTTTGCCCAGTTGATTTCATACAAGGGACGTTATTGGCGGATGGCTTAGAAGCTACCCAATCAGAGCATGTGTTACATATTAACTAAAACTCCTCAATGATATAAGATATGCTTCCCGCGTGGTGCTTGATTGTTTGCTTCTCTCTATCTCTCTCACTCTCTCTGCCTGACGGAGGGGGTGTCAGCAGAGGGGCTGTTTGCACAGAGGCTGTTTGCCTAGAAGATACGGACACTCCTCTACAAAATTTCGCTTTATCGCAGTGCTTCTGCATACTTAAAAGCACGTATTGATTTTTTGATTGTTTGCTTTTCTTAGCGAGCGCTCTCTCTGACATTCTCTGCTCCTGACGGCGCTCCTTTGAAGAGAAGATATGTTTGCATTCTTTTAATTGTGAGAAAGAACTGCCATCTCTGTCTTGTCATGGAGCACAGTTTAAACTTTTGACTAAAGGGTGTTATTTCATGTCTAGAGGGCTCTAATAATGTTAACAGTGTGGGAGAGTTTATAAGGGCTTAAAATATATAAAAATAGCCATACAAACATATGGTTTCTACTTCGTGGATTTTCACCTATCGCGGGGGGTCTGGAATGCAACCCCTGCGATCGAGGAGGGATTACTGTACTGTATATTTAACTGGTGCTTTGTAATGTGCTTGCTACTTATGGGGAGTGATGGAGAAGTGCTTCCCACTGGTAATAAATGTGTCTTGTGCTTGAATTTGTTGTGTTGGGTGTTGAGGAGCCTGTTCGCACTATTATCCACATGTGTCAGGATGGTATGAAGTGCAAAGGATACAGTATCCTTGGTGGACTGGTTGTGATGAAATCCAAACTGAAGGTGATCATAACTATCTAGAATATTCATTTTAATGTATCCCATCACTAGCCTCTCAAAGCAGTTTATCACAACAAGAGTAAGTTCTATTGATCTACAGTCTTTTTAGATAGACCACTTTTGTTTTCTTAAACACAGACATGGCGCTGCCAAGTTAGACTGTTGGCTGAGCCATTATTTCATTTAGGTACCCCAATTTCTTTTCTCAGTCTAAAGATCTGTTTGTAGGTGTGTGCTAGTTATACCCACCGTTTAACATTAAATAAATAATTCTGTATTCATTGTAATTAAATAAAATAAACAGAAAGATCTAAGAAAGCATATCATTTTTCTTCAACAGACTGCAATTATGTTACCAACCATTATCAAACAAGTCAAACAATGCCTGAAAAGCAGGATCAGATTCTGTCCTTTCCAGAATATCATGTATTGCCTCATCAGTCATGTGGATCTCTCCCTGAAATAGGGAAACAACACAGAACCTTAAAGAATTAGCACATATAACTTCCAAATATTGTTTTATTTTACCACAAGGAAAAATGAATTCTAGTAACAAAGGTACTGGAAAAGCAAAAAATAAATAAATAAAAAAAATATATATATATATATATTATATATAAAATATAATATAATATAAATAAATATATATATATATATATATATATATATATATATATATATATATATATATATATATATATATATATATATATATATATATATATATATAAATAGCAACCATTCTGCAGTAGTTGCCTCAATCAGAATGGCAGATATTTCTCTTATTTACAAAATTTAATCTCTGAGTTGCTAAAGATCTTTAGATGTGACTATGTCACTAATGAAAAGACTGATTAATATATTACTTGTAAAAAGAAACCATAAGCATTATTACCTGAAGTCCTAGGATTTCATCAATAGACTGATCAGGAACTAAAGCACTGCTTGTAGACTGCTTTGAAATCTGCTGAATATTTGTTTCACTAGTATTGAAATAAAACAATAACTTTTTTACTTTTAGAGATATCAGTTTTGTATGTAATCTAAACAACCACTAGCAGTAAATTACAGAACTATATTCTCGATATTTATATACAGATGTTTACATTTATTTTTTTACTAGTATTCTGCCAAATATCTAAACATGACAAGTAGCAGTACTGTGCCCATTTTCCAAGTTTAAAAACACTAGTACAAATATATGCTTCAAGGATACTACCACAAATTAATATTTTAATTGAATAAATTGTTAATAAAAAATAATTCAAACATGCAAAATGATTTAATAGTGACATTAGTTGAAAGTGTATTGTACATTGCTACAAAATAGATTGTACACAAAAACAATTACATTTATTGAACACAGTAATTCAGTATTTACCTTCCCAAAATCATATTTATATTTTCTGCAAGTTTTTCCTGCAATGATTTGTCACTTAGTATCTTCTCTCTTGCATTTTCAATAACCATTTGCTAAATAAAATAAAAAAAGCTTTTAAGGCAATCATTTTTTTTAATTTTAAAACCAAGACAAATTTAAAAAATAATAATTACAATAATAATTAAAATATAGGCAAAAATGCTTACAAAGAGGCAATGCTGAAAGAGCTTTAAACAACCTCTACATCATATCTGCAAACAGATATATACTGCCTAAAGTGCATACACATATTATACGTAAAACGATCCACACTTATAAAACACTTTCTCATAAACAAGTTGATATAACCACCTAGTACAAGTCTAAGGCAATTTAAAAATATACTCTTTAACCAAAAAAAGCAATATTTACTGGAAAGTTTTCACCAATAATCTCCTGGACTGTATCAACTTCTTGCTCTGTTAACTGAACAACACTGCTCTGTGTAATCTTAGGAGGTACGTTTGGTCCAGCCAAAACTGTGTTTCTTCTCCTTGGAGATTCACTGAAACAATTTACAGTTTGAAAAAAAAAAAAAGTGTTATATATTTTTTCTTTTAATTGAGAAATAAAATACAACCAGTAAAAAATTAAGTACAACTGCTTTTACTTTGCAATTTAAATTGAATTTTACCATTTTCTCCTTCCTGGGGATAATAATCCAGAAGAAAACCTTCTATCAGCTACAACAACTTGTAAGGGAGATTCTCCTGTTAATAAAAAATATTTATTTCATAATAGTCATAATGGTTAATGATTTCTGCATAAATAAAATTATGTAAAAACATAAGGTTTTTATTGGGAATGGGAATCTGTAATGAAACCTATGAAACAATTCAATTATTAATTGCTCTTTCTAAAAGCAAACAGGCTACATAAACCAAAGAGAAACAGTAAAACAAACAAAGGGGCATATTTATGACCTCAGAGTATGAAGTATACACTCATTTTTTCCATTGTAACAACAAAATTAATCTAAAATATTTATGCCAACATAAAGCCTACAAAATACTGAAACTGAACAAAAACATTTAAACAATTATGAACAATCCCATAGCAGTTCAGTCATTGTGCTAGGTCACAGGTGTCGAACTCCGGTCCTGGAGAGCCACAGTGGCTGCAGGTTTTCATTCTAACCATATTCTTCATTAGTGACCATTTTTTGCTGCTAATTAACTTCTTTTGCCTTAGTTTTAATTAACTTAACTCAGGCCCCTTAGTTGTTTCTTTTTCCTTAATTACCAGCCAAACAATAATGAGAGAAAACAAGCCACCACATGACCAGCTCACCTGTGCCCATCACACAGTATCAGAAAATAAAGAAAGGCAATGGCCTTGGTAAGGTTGAAATCAACTGGTCAGGTCACCAAAAAATTAGATGTTGTTCTTAGAAAAAAACAGAAAACTCAACAGTTTTGGAAATGTCTGCTGTGGCAGAATGAGAGCAGCAACAAGCCATAGAATTAAATAGCGGGATTAAATAACAGTAAGAATCAGTTTCTCATTAAGAGATTAGTTGGAGTTTGAAATTCCAATTTAGCTGGTCATCTGTTGGCTCATTTCACATCTCATTTCTGTTTGGTGGTCATTTAATGAAGAAAAGAATCAATACATAGGACTAAATCCTTAAAAACAGGACTATTAAAATGAAAGGAAAAGGAGTTAATTAGCAGTGAAAAACTATCACTAATTAGGAAAAGGGTTAGAATGAAAACCGGCAGTCACTGCAATCCACCAGACCCAGAGTTTGACACCCCTGTGCTAGGTGATCATTATTAAAAGATGTACATCAGAGAAGACAGTAAGTACACTGCAAGAGATAAAAGTGGATTACTGATTTAATGACCTCACAACATAATATTCTGTAGGAAACTGCAGCAGTGATCAGACCAAAGCAAATTCAGTGAGTTTTTAAATAGAAATTATTAACAATAAGAACATAGAGAAAATAGATAAGTAATAAAATATTTATGAGGCCTCTGTGCCTTATATGCATACTCCAATGAAACAGGGCGTTATGGATGATTACTTGAAAGTTCCTACACAATTTGATCATATAGGTAACTAGCAAAATACCGCGCTTCGCAGCGGAGAAGTAGTGAGTTAAAGACGTTATAAAAAAGAAAAGGAAACATTTTAAAAATAACGTAACATGATTGTCAATGTAATTGTTTTGTCACTGTTATGAGTGTTGCTGTCATATATATATATATATATATATATATATATATATATAGCTAGCAAATATACCCGCGCTACGCAGCGGCAAAATACTGCTTTAAAATTTTTATTAAGAAGAAAATTAAACCTTTTTAAAGTGAGGGAAAATATGGCAATAATTATTTGTTAAGGATCTCTTTGTATACCACATTGTGAGTTCGGCCCTCCGGTTGTAATATGACCAAGCTGTGTGCTGAGCTTACTCTTGAGCATGCAACTTACAGTTGGCCATGTGAACAGTAATCTTATCTCAAATCTGACAGCTTGGATTGCTGCTGTCATAATCAGTTTGAGTTTCATGGTTTGTTTCAATTAAGACAGTATTTGCAGGATTTGTTGTGTTGAAGTGACATTCAGCATCTGTCAAGCGTTATAAGCACACAACCAGTCTCATCGATAAAATCACATCCAGCTTTTGAGAGTTTAAACATTCATAAACATCAAAGTGTCCACTACTGAAATCGTCACCTGTGAATCTAAGATGTTTAAGAGGCATTGGTGGTTGTTGAAAGGTGTAAAATATTTGGCTATTTTGGTACACTTGAAAGCGACAACCGAACAAATCAGCGGCAGCCATCAACTCGCATGCAGAACCATAGGTGAAGGGCTGAAGCATTTCACTCTTCTAGTGTTCCTGTGTAGTATAATTATCTCCTGTACCGTCATCAGTCCACACCTTGAACCTGTCCCAGTCATTCAATACATAAGACACAATGTTCCTCCGGATATCAAGAGTGAGCCTGATATGGCCTTGCAATATGTAACAAAGAGAATGGAAAAGGTAGGTGCCATCTCCGAGCATGGAAACCACTCGGTAAGTGACAGTTCTTTGATCAATAGTGATCACCTCGATAGACATGGTAATGGGGGTTGGAATGATAAACGAAATGGGTACCTGAGAAATGTAAAGTAAGTGTAAAATACCTATACAATAACTATAATTGTAATAAACAAACAATAAAACAGCGGAGAAGCCGTGGATTAAACAAAAAGACTGTAGTTATCAGTAGGGAGACGTGAATCCCGTGGCGAAGCAAGGACGGGAATGTAGAGACCGGAGCGACGGACGGTCTTATATAGGCAGGCAGTCAACAACATGGGAGGCGTTGGGATGGGGGACCCAACGCCACCTCACACGGTGACCGAGCTGCAGGCTATGGACGTATATATGTACGTAAGTAGGATTCAGTTAGCATTGGGAACCCGTGTACCAAATTTCTTGAAGATGGGCCCATAAGTAACAAAGACCGTTGAAAAGTTCAATATGGCGGCCGACAGTGGCATCATACCACCGAAATAAGTACGTACATTGGTTTCGGTTAGTGCAGGGAAGCCGCTTACCAAATTTCGAGAAGATGGGGCCATAAATAAGAAAGTTCAACATGGCGGACGTTGTTGACCGTTATGCGTAGAATTTCGAAATGAAACCTGCTTAGCTTTGTAAGTAAGCTGTAAGGAATGGGCCTCCCAAATTTCAGCCTTCTACCTACACGTGAAGTTGGAGAATTAGTGATGTTTCGAAAATTCAATATGGCGGCCGACAGTGGCGTCATACCATCGAAATAAGTAAGTACATCGGTTTCGGTTAGCAGGGAAGCCTACCAAATTTCGTGAAGATGGGGCCATAAATAAGAAAGTTCAACATGGCGGACATTGTCGACCGTTATGACCGTTACGTGTAGAATTTCGAAATGAAACCTGCTTAACTTTTGTAAGTAAGCTGTAAGGAATAAGCCTGCCAAATTTCAGCTTTCTACCTACATGGGAAGTTGGAGAATTAGTGATGAGTGAGTGAGTGAGGGCTTTGCCTTTTATTAGTATAGATATATAGGTAGAAAAAATGTTTCAGTTATACTCTGGTCATAAGAATTTCTAGAGGTGCCAATACACATGACATACAGTATGTGGTTTTTGTTAAAAACAATTATTTCTTCATGAGGAAATATTTTTTCAGTTAAAGGCTGGATTTCTCTAATTTTTTTTCAGTGTTACATTAAAGTAATATACCAAAAGGTGAATTTTTTATTTTTAAGAACTGTGTAGGACACCGTATTAAAAATTGATTCATTTCAGAATCATTGTGCCTCTTATAAATTTGTGTCACAAGGTAAATAACAGAACTCACATCTGATCAGACATATCACTGTGCTCTCAAGCCATGCATGAATCTATTTATGATCTCTGTAATGGGTTAAAAGTGGTAATAAAGAAAGCTTGTGTGTGTGCTTCTGTTTTGCTTTAAATAATAATAAACATAATTCCTGCAGTCACACTGGAATTCTTCTTCTTCCCCATATACAAAGCATTTTTTGCAGACATAATTTCTGCCGTTTTTCTTTTCAACATTTGCTAATTCAGGGATGTATTAATAACGCTGTGAGCCATTTTCATATATAGTTTTGCAAAATTTTTTTGTCATGTATTAATGTGCGTTCCAGAGTAACGTATTAACTTGCAGGCACATACAAGTGCAGCACCAAGTTTTACTCTGTATTAACGATACTGTAAAAAAGCTAGTACTTTTATTTTTTTGGCTATTGACTTGGTACAGAAATATCTGTTATTGTTACATCCCTAAGTCAGCATATATTTAGTATTTGAATTAATCCAATACTCTCACTAATTTGTTTTGTTTTCTTTCATAATAAAGTCTGTGAAATAATATGCTTTAATCTTACTATCTACTTTAAAGAATGTTAGGTATTTTTCAAGTCAAAGTTATTTCTTCACAAACATAGTCGAGATATATATATCTGCAACATGAAATTGTGTTCCAAAGTTAAACGCTTTCTAAACATTAAAAAAAATAATGGCTCCTTACAATGGAGGATATGGGGCACGGAGGAAAAGCATAAAAACTTACCAATTACGACCACTTTTCAAGCCAACACAATTGTCGAGTACTGACCTGAGCCTTCTGTGTTTCTGACACATAATTGGAAATAATAAGGAATCTGGAAATAATCATTTCATTGCATATTCATGGTACTTTTTTTCTCATGATAATCATACATTTTCTATTTGCTTGAGCAAATTCTCACATAAATGCAAAAGTAAAGCAGAACAAAACAAACTATGTGACGCAGAAAGATTACTGTGATTTGACATTTCTAGAGGAAACCATACCCATGGGAAGGCAAAAGGTTGCACAGGAAGACTAAGTGCTGAGGTATCACGCATGGATGGTCTTCTTTAAAAATATCTGAATATCAGTACTCTTTTTGTTCAAAAATTACATGTATAAACTACTTTTACAGTGTGTGTGTGTAATTGCAAGATGTGGATCAATACTCAACAACTATCTTGACTTGAAACACTGGCATATCTGGTAGGTTTTAAAGCTTTTCTTCTGTGCCCCATAGCCTACAATGTAAACTGCCAGTGCGGGCAAGAAATTTTTTAAATTTGCAATTAAGCAATTAAGTTTAGAACAGAATTTTGGATGCAAAATACATACTGTATATAGCTTGTTTGTGAAGAAATAACTTTGACTTGAAAAATACCAAATTGATCCATTAATGTGAGGCCACTTAGAATTAATGAGTGGGCAAATTTAAATCATGGTTTTGCATTCCATACTGAAATCACAGAGAATAAAAATAAAATAAATCCACAGAAAAACATGCCCTTATATAACAATTATGAGAAAACATTTGAACAATGGGCATGTTGTGCCCATCAATAAATATCTGTGGTAAAGAATACAATTTTATTTATGTGGGTGTTTACATAATACATTCAACACTTATTAAAAGTACAATTGTATGTTTACTATTTGCTTAATTATGTTGTTTTTGTCTGTTGTTATGACTTATGTTAAAATCAAATTACAATTTAAGATGTGTTTTCGCAGGAATCAAAAATAAATTTTAAAGGATTCACTAACATCTCCTCACAACTAGAATGAAGTTTGAAACTTAAATATTTTATAAACTGTTACATTTACACTTACTATTAATATTTGTCACAGGTCTGCCATGGTCCTGATTAATAGCCTGATTTCTATCGTAGTTGACTGTTTGGGACACAGGAGTGCCATACGTCACCAGAGATGAATTTCCAAGTATTCTTGATGAAGATGACAGTGATGTAGTTGCATTCTGCCCAAGATCTGAAGACCCCAAAATTACCAAAGGACACTGTGTAGGCTGAGAGGAAGATCGCACCTGCTGTCTCCTCATTTCAGCTATAGCATTCCTTGTTCGAACTAAACAAATACAAACATATTTAGAAAAATCATGTTAAATGAAAAGCGTAGTCACTACCATTCACAAATAAGGTACAAGTAAATGCATTTTGTATAATTTCATAACATTTGCCAAGACGTTTCAGTAGGAGAATGAGAAACGCTAATGACTTTGCTTATAAAAACGAGCCACTTCTTTATACTTAGATCACCAACATACAAAATAACTCATGTTAATGCTTCTTTCAGACAACAGTAATACTGCAACACTGCTGCAATAATGCTGTAATAATACTGCAACACTTTTAAAAATTTCAGTGTTAAGAAATCACATCATTGCACTCGCTTTCACTATCAACACTTCCTAGATGGTACACAAAGAAAGGAAAAAACATTATTGCTTCATTACCTGATTTGATCTGATATGTGGATAGCTGGAAGGTACATTAATTATGCAGTATATATTATTAAGCATAATTAAGTAAGTGGCTAGAATTAAAAATGCTATATAGGGCATCTAGCTATTTACTCTGCAGCAAACTACAATTTTAGCTCTACAACAGCTTCATAATATAAGATGTCTGCTGAACAGAGTAAATTAAATGAATTAGTACAGTGATTCAGAAACTTGGAATGTCCACTCAGTGAAAGCGAGGGAGAGAGAAAAATGTAAGCAAAATGACTGCTAATTTCCTTTCTGGCATTTCTGAGAACTTAACATGGCTTAGGATCATTATAATACATATTGTGGACAATTAGTTTTTTTAAAAGATGAAAACAATAAAGTGGTATCAAAATAATGATAAAACAAAAGAGGGAGTGTCCTAATTATGTTACATCCCATACCTCCACAGAAGCAATGCCAGATTTAACTCTTTTTGTTCATAATTTCTTCAGGAGGCTGTCCTTAATAAGTTATACAATGTGGCTTTCTTCAGTTTTCCCACCTGTTCTATAGATTTATATCTATTCCTCTTTCAAAATAGACAGTTGCTTTGAACTCAGTGAATATTCTCATTCTCTCTCTCTCTCTCTCTCTCAAATAACAAAGTGAATGAATAATTCAGGAGAGAAAAAGACCTACTTTTCTGATTAGCCACGAAACTTTGCGAGTTCTGCATACTCCTATAAAACAAAATGTTATAAATTTGTGAAGCATTTTTTTTAATTCTATAAACAGTAATGAAAACTATAAAAACATAGTAATAAATAAATATAGCCATTTGTTTCCCCAGAGTTTTCCACATTAGTAAAATATATTTAATTTCCCATAATTTAATTTATATTTTATTTACCATAAACTTAAAGTGGTTCTGCAAACAACTCTTCAATAACTTCAAAAAGTAAATAGCAAAAATATATTTACAATAAACAAAAAATGAATAGCTAGTGCATAATATAGCAAAACCTACACAAATCACAACTTTTATTTTACTTTATTAAAAAGCAGCAGCCTAACGGGTCACTGGAGTTGATGCTCCTATGTATCGTGTACAGATGGTCTCTACACATGTGATACAATACTAATACTACTACAAGACTAGCAGTAAAGCAGTTTTAGAGTTGTGGTACATATTTATGAAATTCACTTTGTTTTCTAACAGCTTCCAATAAACTTTGCTCTTACTTAATTTGATTAAGAGTAAACTCCAGCTTTTTCCATAAAGATGCCATGATGACTGGAACTTGTATTTCCTGACTTGAATCTGCAGAAATAATTGGGGAAAATATTTAAATTGCACATTACTGCAACTTGTTATTTTAAATTCTACTAAAAATTACCAAGCACATCTCTTGCATACAAAGGACCAACTCACATAAACACAGACAGGCACAATGTTCATACTCTATATAGACAGTAATTGGACCAAGATTTGAACCCAGATTCCTAATGATGTAAGTAGCACTAGATTCTGGATTTCTTTTGGTTTTTCAGTATTTTATGTTATGCATAAAATAAAATTAATACTTACCTTTTGCTTTTATGATGATGTATTCATTTAATATTGCTGTCAAAGTTTTGCCAAACAGTGACTGAAAATTATAAAGAATTGTTAGGCATAAAAATAATAATTATAAAAATAAGTACAATTTGCAAAAACAGTGAACCTAACAAAATCAGTCAGGTCATATTTACCCACATAAGCAGCATGCACCATTGTGGTTTGTCCAGTGGGCAAAAGACTATTCTTTTTATATGTTACAAATCCTACGTATTTTGCAGTGGTGGCAGAGAAAACATTTTAATCTCATGTTTTCAGGCAGAATGTAGAGTAAGTCATTCTTTGTTTAAACAATTTGATATTGATAGTCTCAAGCTAGCTCTTGTGAATCTCTGTTCTGCTCAGTTATATGTAGATATTTACTTATCTTTGTTTTTGGCATCCAGTCCAGTAGCTGTCGTTAATGTGCCTGTTAACCTACAGAAAAAAGCACTTTACTACCCAGCATAAAATGGTGTGTCCTCCTCAACTGAAATCAGTGCCTTCGACATTTAAATCAGATGTGTAGCCTTACTATGGATTCAAACAGTGCATTGGTAAAGAACACCTGGATAAAAGCAAAGCTGTATGTAAACTATGCCACTCAGAAGTTATGTACTGTTGTAACACAACATATTTGAGAAATGTATCATCCCAAAGTCACCCAGAAACGTTACCTCAGTCAACATCCAAACAAGCACTGTACAGCCTAAACCTTCTACGCCTGAGAGGATGTTTAGCTCCACACTTCCATTTAATTAAACCATGTGCACAAAAATAACAGAATCTGTAGCAAAGTTTATATGTAAAAATATCAGACCTGGCACCATTATTGAAAACAAGGTCTTTCGAGAAGTGATGCATGTTTTGGAAATGTGGTACACTACACCAACCAGAAAGCAAACGAGTTAAGTTATTGTATCTAGGCTTTAAGAAGATCTTAATCAAAGCATTGTCATTTTTCTCAGATCAGTGGAAAGAGTAGCCCTAACTTCCGACAGCTTAATATCCAGCCCAGGATATTCCTATCTGACAATCACATGTCACTACACTAAAAACAGCTGGGCACCTATAGCGAATGTGTTGCAGATAAGTGCAATGCATGCCAGTCACACCAGCAGCTACCTCTCTGCCTATATGCAAAGCTATAAAAACCTGTCTAGCATTTCCAATGTGGTATTCCATTGTGTGACCACAAGTCCAATAATATTAATAATACTAATATTGCTTCTCTTTAAGTACAGTATGTGGTTAGCTGTGGCAACCAAGGCAAACTGGTCCTAGGTGAGGGATGAGACAAAGAGCGGTTCAACAAACCTCCAATGAAGAGCAAAAACATTGGACAACGTTTTCCCTTGCCCGGACGCGGGTCACCGGGGCCAGGCCTGGAGGTGGGGCTCGATGGCGAGCGCCTGGTGGCCGGGCCTGCACCCATGATTGATTTTTTTTTTTTGTTTCCAAAAATATTGTTAAATAGTTACTTCCTGAATTATCAGCTCATGCATAAACAGAAAAAACAAAGTCTGGAAGGACAGACTTCTTGAACTGAAGACATGACTCTTGAGCAACAAATGACGTGGAGAAGCGGGCCTTAAAGTCAAAAAGTCTCTTCCATAGACCTTTGAGATTCCTGTTTATGTACATGCTGCTAATTCAGGAATTAGCTATTTAACAATATTTCAGCAGAAAAGACATTTGTTTAGCACGCTTTGAACTTGGGACTGGACACCAGACATATGGATTACTCAACATGAATAGCCTGAGATTTTTTTTTTTCCATTATCCCCACAGACACTTTTACATTGCATGCCACTGTTCAAAACTGGTGACAATTAAGTTTTGTTTTGTGATAAACTTCTTAATCTCCATTTTGCATAAAAATATTAGACACCACTACAAAGTACATGGGGTAAATAACATAAAAAAATGTTTTGGTAGAGTACTGCTTTCATAAAAATGCAAACACAGATGGCAGAACAACAATGTTATAAACAGAAGCTATAGGAATTTGAAGTCTACTTACAAAAACACAAGCAGGAATGCTCCCATCCTCAGTGCTATGTTCAGCATACTCCTTCAGATTTGGGCTTTCCAAAATGAAAGCTCGACAAGTGTTCATAAGTTTTTCTTGCTGTAAATAACCTTAAAACATATAAAATATTGTTTAAGGTACTACTACAAAATAAATAACTGTATTACCATGAGCTTTCTTGAACTGTAGATATACAATATTATGTAAAGGTTTGGGCACCCCTCTTGCATGATAATCTGCTCTGTCTTCATAACAGAAGATTACAGCAATGTGCATTTAATGCTGACAGGCTGAAGCACAAAATGGCTTTGATTAGCTCATTAGACCATAAACTACAAAGACAGATGCAACCAATCATGAAAAAGGTTATTTAACATAGGTAATTGCTAGCTGTGATTGACCTTGATTCTCTCTTAGAGACTGGCAGCATGGGAATCTCTAAAGAACTCTCTACTGACCTAAAAACTAAGATCATTTGTCATTATGAATTAGGAGAAGGGTACAAGAAATTATCACAAAGGTTTGGACTGTCTGTCTCCCCAGTCAAAAATGTAGTTGGGAAATAGAAGGCCACAGGAGCAGTCATTGTGAAGGAAAGATGTGGTAGGCCAAGAAAAATATTTGAAAGTCGCAGCCGAATGCTGATTAGAATGATCACAGGCAAACCACAGATCACCTCCAGAACGTTACAAGAACATCTGGCTGTTGATGGTGTCATTATACATCGTTCCACAGTCCAGCATACTTTGCCCCAGGAAAAACACAGTGGAAGGGTGATGCACAAAAAGCCTTTTCTGAGTAATCACCACTAAAAGATGTGCATGAGGTATGCAAAAGCACATCTGGACAAGCCAGAAACATTTTGGAATAAAATACAGTGGATAAATGAGACTTTCATAACCAGAGACACTATGCATGGCAAAAAAAAACACACAGCATTCCGGAAGAAGAACTTGCTGTCTACTGTAAAACAAGGTACTGGAAACCTTGTTAAAGTTGAGAGCCGCATGAATTCCTCCCAGTATCAGCAGATTCTTGACAAGAATGTTCAAGATTCAATGTTGAAGTTAGGCCGGGGTTAGATGTTTCAGTATGACAATGATCCAACGCACCGTTAAAAATCTACCAAGGAATTTATGCAGAGGCACAAGTACAATGATCTAGAATGGCCATCCCAGTCCTCAGACCTGAACATCATTGAAAATGTATGGATTGATTTGAAGCAGGCTGTCCACACTCCATCAAGTATATCAAACCTGACTGACCTGGAGGAATTTTGTATAGAAGAATGGTCCAAAATACCACCAGCCAAAATTCAGGGACTTGTCAGTGGTTATTGGAAGAGTCTGCAGGCTGTTATTTCAACAAAAGGAGGCTCTACTGAATATTGATGCGATGATCCCTTTGGGACACCCAAATATATGCACCTGCCTATTTTGTTTAAATGCATATTAAACTGGTTCTGTTGGTCCAATAAAATATATTTCACTACTGAAATGTTGCTGTTTCCGTAAGGTATAAAATACGTTAAAATGAAGTTGCTGCTTCAAAAGCTTAGCAAGTTATAAATTGATACAGTGTTTTAATCAAGGGTACTCAAATCTTTACCTAGCACTGTACTATACTGTATATAAACCTTCCAAAAACACTGGGATGGGAAAAAGCACAATGAGCACGCAGTAGTGATGAGTGAATCTGTTGGAGCCTGCTTCACCTTCAATTTGGCGAAATCACAAAAATATTCAGGAACTTTGTGAATTGCTCAGAAGCCAATGGGGAAGGAGGAACTGAACAAGTTTTGAGTGGATTATAGAGACTGTGTGCCAGCTATCCTGGACTGATTATTTTTGCCGAAAACATTATCTGAGCTTTGAGGCAACAGTGGTAACCACTGCACCACCAATCATCAAATAACAAAAGACACAGGTACTACAAATACCAAAAATAAAATACAACAAATGGTCACAAACTAGCAATAAGTAAATAAACTATAGATCGCTGAATTCAAAGAGATTCAATCTTGAGGCACACATTAGCCTTGCCACATTGCATCAGCAAAGGATTGGCTCATTTCATTGCTTGAAGTTGCAGCTCCTGGTTCAGCTGGAGCATCTTTTGTTTCCTATATAGATGCTTTGCACTTTTTTCTTTCGTTAAGAATAACCACCTTGTAAATAATAATAAATCTTTTCATTATTTTTTTGTTTTCTGATGAAGGGAGTGCTCCTTTAAGGCTTCATTTGAGATCTTAGCCAGGCACACAGCCAATCGTGTTATATATACAGTGGCAGAACTCATTATGATCAGCTAATGCACACCTAAAAAGAAAATACTGCTTTCTTAAAAAAAAAAAAAACACATGGGATGAAATTTCAACTAGATTACTGTTTGGGTCATGACATTGTGCATGCGTGAAAAAGATCAAGAAAGATCTTATAGTAAAAGCATCATGGTGCACAAGAGGAAAAAAAAAAGGTTCACCTAAGCTGGTCACATAGTAAACTTCCAAAAAATATTTAGCAAACAAGGTCACCAGCATACACAGCATATTCAATGCAGAAAACACTGTGGCAAATTTTGCTGATCAACACTAACATCACGTTTAGTAGGTATGCTGCCTTAACTGGGAGTGGAGGGTAAATGTGCACTCAGGATAAAGACTGAAATTTTGAGGATTTGTAATGCTGTTCTAGGTCAACTTTATTTATGTCCTATAGATGCTAAAGAGCTCTGAATAGCTTGTTCCATTGCATGCCACAGATGCTTAATAGGACTGGGATGTTGTGAATGGAATACACAAGAATTCACTATTGTGCTCCTAAAACCTCTACATCACTTTAGAAGCCCAACCAAAAACTGTAAGATATCCTCCAAAATTTAAAATTGTTGTAGTACTATCATAAGGTCCAGTGCGAGGTGGATCTATGTTATGGTAGGAATAAAAGTTTAATTAGACTATGCAATGTCAATTTTTCCACTGAGGCCTGAGTTGCCCCGAAAGCTTGCATATTGTAATCTTTTTAGTTAGCCAATAAAACTTGTTATTTTGCTTGGCTTTTCTCTACATTCATAATGGCTAACAAGGTACAACACCCTATCACTACTTTAACCCACTGAAAATTCATCTTTTGTCATTATCCACCCTAGAACCCTGCCCCCCCTCCCCATAGGAGTTAAATTCATCGGAGTTGTCATTTTATATACAATATTCATGAAAAATGTGATATGCCTGTTTTAGTGTGAACTGGTGGACTAAGCATTCAGCTTGCTACATGTAGTCTAAATTATCAAATAAGTATGTCACTGTACTCCATACACATGAGAATACTATTGTTTGGTTTTTTTTTTAAACAAATAATGTTACTTTTTTACCCTTTTTATCAATGGCCTATTTTTGATAAAAGGACGTTACAGCCTGGATGTTTTGCTTGTTGTCCTGTCCCTAAAACACGAATGACTCTGTTCTCTATAAATAAAAATTAAAAAAATAAGGACATTTCTTTCTGATGAACCAGTGCACCTGGCATCTCTAACCACATTTGCGCACGCCATTCCTTGACATTCATCCAGCAGCATTAAACATGAACACACATTCTTAATGTGAATTGGCGATTCCACTTTATAAATAAGACAAATTGGTTTCCTTACAACACACAAAATCAAACGATTTTAATCCTTCGTGAAATTCACATACTCTCATAAACTTCTTTTACAAGAGCGACCAGATCAAGCACAATTTTATTAACTACGTTATTACAAAATAAAACTTCATAAATGAAAACAACTGCTCCAAGCATAAAATACCATTTACAAATATGTGGCTTATACAACCCAAATATTTAAGCAGAGCTAAACGGTATGTTGACTTCTGAGCACAAAGTCAGCCTTGAGAGCAAAAGAGCTGAATAAAGAAATACGCTTCAAACACTCAAAATGCTCTTATTCCAGATCGTGACGAACACAAATAAAGGTCGGGGAGGGTGACATAATCTCATGTAAACACGTAAAAGAGATCATGCTTGACCAAAAAAAAAATATTCCCAGCATCACAGCTTTTAGAAGCCAGATGTCTAACAGACGATCGTCAAAAAAGGACAACAACCTGACTTAAAGATAACAATTAATGTATTTCTCGCGATTGACAAGGAGCTGAACAGAAACAAATTAAACGGAATAACTGACAACACAAGATACTCACCCAAAACAAGCCGCGCAATATCAGACGGCAGCAACATCTTCCTCGTTGTAGTTATTCGTAGGGTCTACAATAAATCGTGCAGTTTCGAAACGTATCTGAATACACAGCTACGTTACTTCTTTTGTACGCCTTACAGTACTTTCCACGTACTGTATGTTGTCGTGAAGAAAAAAAATGACTGAAAACAAAAAAGGCGCGGAAACTCATTGCAGTTCAACCGGAACTACAACTGTTCCTTCTCGCTCAACATTCAGCAACCAGAGGAATGACACGTAAACCACGTGAAAGAAGTGGCTTATGGGTATTGAAGTAAAGTCCGTACAAATTTTAAAAACTTTATTGCCATGAAACAAACAGTGTGCAAAAAATGAAATGTAATATTTATATATATAAATAGCAATATCATGCATGAAATTGAGTATTTATTTACAGAAACTGCAAACATGACTTAAAAATATTGACCATATTATATTTACCTTTCATTAACTAATTTCAAACTATTTTGCATTCATCATCCATTTTTTATTTTTATTTGATATGTTGTTGTGTATTGGTCTTCTTATTAAGATTATTACTAGATTGTATCTTAATTTTGCACACACATGTTTTGTTATTTTATTTTGTGTGTGTGTTTTGACCACAGGTATCTTGTTTAGATCAAACCAACATGTATTTTGTAAAGCCCCTTCCTTTAGTAACCAAAATACTAAGACACTGTACAAGTACACAAACCTACACTTGATTTTAAATATTTTCAGAGATGCAATACTGATAGGTAAAGTGAAAACCTCAGGACCACACCCAGGGTCAGAGGCAAGAATTGAACTGGCAACCTTGTATATTGGAGACTGTTTTTTTAGTCACTACACAGTGCTAACAGATTATTGGTACTTTTCTATAGAAGATAAAGCAGATTTGAGAATTTGAGTAAATAATAATATTTGTTGGTGTAATTACTTTTATACATTGCAAAGCAAAGCCAACTGACATTAATTTAGTTTTATAAACAGTTAAATAGTTCATTATTGATACCTCAGCCATCTTCCATAATCACTTAATTTTCAACCTCATCTGTTCTGGCAAAAGAAACAGAAGCAGAAGTACTCTCCCTATTAGATTTAGGGGCAATTGTCACTCAATAGTCACCCATACTGACAACAGCATGAGTACACTTTATATTTTCTGATGTTATATAACATGCATGATGATATCCTCGTTGTCTGTTGGTGGTACTGTAACTGCCATTGCTAGTGTCTGATACATGCAAAAAGCAGAACCTTTTCTCTTTAACACACCAAGTCTTCAGCATAACAGCCTACTCATGTTTTACTTCTCAAATAAGCAGCTATTTAATTTATGGGAATGGCAGTCAGTTACTAGTGTTTATTGATGATACTGTATAACTCCTGGCAGAAGTAGCAGGATAAATTCTGAGGTGTAAAGGGCTGTACTACCTGCTCAGATTCAGCAAAACTGATAGGGCGTTGCTTCACAGTAAAGATAGCACTGTGCCAAAATATACTGCGAAAGCAAACCAAATGATTATCAAAGCAAGGAAGTGTAATATTCTTCAAAGGCCACGTTAATCAACTGACCTCAACCCAATTGGACATGCATTTCATTTGCTGAAGACAAAACTGATGGCAGAAACTACAACAAGCAAGCAGCAACTGAGGATAGCTGCAGTAAAGGCCTGGCAGAGCATCACTAGGGTGGAAACCCAGCACTAGGAGATGGCCATGGGTTCCAGACTTCAGGAAGTCATTGATTGTAAAGGATTCTCAACCAAACATTGAAAAATATAATTATATTTAAGATTATGTTAGTTTGTCCAAATATATTTGAGCCCCTGAAAATAGGGAGAACATGTATAAAAATGTCCATCTTTTCTCAACAGCTCATACAATATCTTTGTTAAACCCCCTGAATTAAAGCTGAAAGTCTATACTCCAATCACACCTTAATCACTTTGTTTCAAATCCATTGTGATGGTGTACAGAGCCAAAATTATGATAATTGTGTCACTATCCAAATACTTATGGACCTGACTGTACCTGCATTCACCTACTATTCCACAAGATAACAGAAAGAGGCTCTTAAAGATGCTACAAAAAATTCAGCAGTCAATGTCATTTACAAACAGTACAGGGCACTCACCTTCCTAGAAATATTCATGAAGATGGTACAAAGATCATTATCTACCAGATGGCCCTTTGATTGGAAAAGGAAGATAGCTAAAGTTGAACAAAAGTATTTTTAGTGAGATTCCTATCTGAGCTTATTTCATTGGACTTCTGGGGTATTTTCCTTTAACAGGATTGAATTTATCATGTTGTCATTGCATGATAGTCCTATCTGAATATCTTATCAGGTTACATATCTGGGCTAAAAAATCGGCATTAAATTATGATTCATTATTTCAAAGTATTTTTGACTATTTTATTATATTAGTTGAAGGATACCTTTTGTGTCAGATTGGTTAGTTTTTTTTATTAGTATGGTCACTCTGTTTTCCTGTCAGGAAAATAGCTCTTATGCAGTTGCCTCTGATGGAGTGGCCTCCAGTGTAGAATGGGAGTGAGGCCCAATCTTATATTTCTGGCTACTGTTGCCACTGGAATCAGACTCAGCTTAGAGGAGGAATTATGATACTAATTTAATTACAAATTTTATGTTCAGCAATAGGGTGGCGCAGTGACTCTAAGGTTAGTGCTGTTATCTCATGGATTTTAACCCCATATCTGACTGCTGTCTGTAAGACATTTTTACATCATTCTCCCCTTGTCACCATGGAGTTTCTCCTGGGCAGTCTATGGTTTTCCTTCCACATTCAGAAAGTGGTTCGGATTAACTTAACTGGCAGCTCTAACTTGGCCCCAGTGTGGGTGTGGATGCTTTGCATTTGACTGGCCCCCTATCTAAGATTTGTTCTGTACGGAGATAGGCTCAGTCCCTCATGGACCTAATTTATTCATTCATTCTTAGAATGCACCCTGAGCATGACAAGAACCAAGAAATATTTAAGAACTTCACTGCATTTGTACATAGGACAATACATACTACTATTACTAGTAATGGTACAATCACTGCTACTAGCACTTACTTATATCATGACAACTTTGAATTTGCAATCATCTTAGCATGCATGTCTCTGCAAATTAGGAAAAAAGAAAAAACATACAAACAAAAAAACCCACCTAGATAGAATGCACAAACACACAAGCAGACCTGGTGGATGTTTAAACACTCTTGCGAAAGCTATAAACCAAACACACAACCAGTGCACACGTATAAAAGTCTTATAACACCTATATAAACACATAATTTAATAGTAAAAAAATGCAGCTTGACAAAATAATTTATTTACGGTATTTGCACAATATATTCCTCTGTAACTGTTAAAGGCACATTGTTTTATTTATATATAAAGAAAGTGTTTAGTAGCGACTATAGTTGCGTTAGACTGTCAAGTTATACATGCAATATTATACAAAAGAAAAGAGACAATTCAGGTACTTTTAATCAACATGAGAGTTTCAATCTGAATTTATTTGAGACTTAATATATACTAAACAGTCCGAAGGTTAAAAAGGGGCCTACATCAGATCCATTTATATTTTTGAATTAAGTATTTCTCAAATAGTATTGAAAATGTTAGCCCACAATAAAGCAGAATATTTATCATATAACATAATAATAATATACATATTATTACAAAAACAGCATCCACTGTTTTGATCTGAAAAGTTCATGAAAGCTAGAAATTAACCAATCACATATGAGTATATTCAAAAGAAGAACACAAACATATTGTGAGTTTTTGCTTTTTTCTTTAGAGTCTGGAATTCATAGACATAGAATTACTAGACGTCGCATTACCAGCAGTATCGTATATCACCATCGCCACCATATTGTGAGTGGAACAGCTGTGGACTGTAGTAATGGATAAAGATGCCTCAAGCATTTGCTGCTTGGGATTGTACAAACCGCTGTACGCTCCAAACCTGATCCTGGGGGATTACATTTCATAGGTAAAGATGAACAATTGTTTTGATTATATTTGGCAATTAGAAAATCCCGCTTTATAATCTTAACTTTAGCTACACTAGGCTAAGCTAGCAAAGCTATGCATTTATGTGCTCAAGTGAGCCTCCAAACAACGTTTTGGCTAAATGTATTTAGTCACTAACTATTTAAATTGTTGTTAGCTGTTAACATTTCTCAAACTTTGAAGGTTTCCCAAAGAAATCCACCTCAGGAAGCAGTGGGGGGTAGCTCTTAGACGGGATTTTGAGAAAGCTGTCCTGTGATGTGTGCCATGCTAGTTTGGTAACAGATGTTGTACCGGCATCATATGATCAAAGCTATCACTTGCTCACATTTAAAAACAAAGGAAGTTTGATGATTCCTTCAGAGGGTACAGATCAAAGTGGTCAAAGTAGTTGAGCATGTTATCCGACAGTCGACATTAGGGCAAGCTGTCAGTGTATCTTTGATCAATCAGTTTGTTCAGGCTGAGATTGGTTCAGATGATGTGTTTTTTCTCAATGAGCACATTGAGAAAACACAATTTGAAATTGACAACCATCATTTTATGCTCATGTCTTTAGTTGTGTCTGTCTTCCACAAACTAAGGCTGCACCATATTGCCAGACTGAATACTCTCAAATTACAAGATGTGAGTAAGCGAGAGGTCTATAGGAGATCAGCAAGGTGGGGGGAGCAAGACTGTGGAGAGCTTTAAATGTTCACAGCGATATTTTGTATTGTATTCAGTAGTTAACAGGGAGCCACTGAAGTTGAGAGAGAATAGGTGTAATATGTTCAGTGGATTTAGAACAGCAGGTTATTATCCTGGAAGTAGAATTTTGAAGAAGTTGTAAGCGACGGATACGTTTTTGTGGGATGCCAGATAGACTAGCATTACAATAATCTATACGTGAGGTGACTAGGGCATTAACCAATACTTCAGTACTGTGTTTCGTAAGAAAAGAACGAAGTCTATAAATGTTTTCGGAAATTGAAGAAGGCAGTCCGAGAAATGTTACTTATATGGGAGAAATTATTTAATAATAATAATAATAATTATTATTTACTAATTGCCATTATTAGTATATAAATGGATATAAATACTTGCATTTAAAAGAGTCGCCAAAATCTGTTGTATGTAAACGATACTGTTTTAAGCGTTATTGTTTTTTCATCAGAAAACCCGGTTTCCACAACTACCTGTATTAGTTTAAACGGCACTTTTGACACTCGCAACGCGGCGGATACGCTGACATATCGTGTCGACTGGGCAAACACAGTGAATGCGGCGTCTATTTATATATGTCTATGCCTTTCAATCACTAATTCGAGAATTTCGCTCTCTGATTGGCTGTTACACTGTCTATCATAACCAATGACCCGGCGGTGAAGTTGCAATGCGCAGAGGCGGGCCACTTGCAACTTTTTCACTAACGTTATCCCTTCAAGGCTGCAGGTTGTAGTTGCAGCAGGAGATGGAAAATTGACGGTTAACTCTACCTTCATGATGTTGTATTATACGCTACAAATAATTATATGTAAGAATTTATTATTTACTAATTTTGATTATTCGCTGTCAGTATTTGCATTTTAATTTTGCTTTCTTTTTATTGAAATGACTGTGATCGAGGTTTCTAAACTTGGATATAACCTTAAATTAAGCTGTTAATTACAGTAATGTTATTTGGAAAGTCTGATCTCAGGAATCGGAATAAAAAATGCGGCACTGATTGCTTGCTGCACAAGTAATTAATCTGCTTTTAGAGTGTTTGATTCAGAATAGGAATAGGAAAACTGAAATCTCAAATAATAACAATGTGGAACTGCAAGAACTAAGTCAAGAGTCGAAGTGCAGAGTTGTAGAAGTATAATTTATTTCCATGGCAAAGCCTGCACTTAGATCATAATTATAGGCTTAAGTTAGTTCAGCATATTCAGTACATGTGAAGAAGCTTACGGAGCTAAACGTATTTGAAAGAAATTATAGAATCAGTGTGGTTGAGTGATAGTTCAAATTAAAAAGGCTTAACCGGACAATTGTGTAGTTGAATAATGCTCAGAAAAGTACAAGTAAATTATAGCATACCTCATATCAGGATCAGTATTTTTATATATTTGGTCCATTTGTATATTTAACCTAGTAGAAAGTATTGTTAATTCATGATGATGATTTTGATTATTATTATTTTTAAAGTAACTAATAATAGTGCAGTTGTTAGTTTCTGAAAACATCAACATGTTCTTGCCGGTGCCCTGTCCAGGAATTGTTTTGCCTTGCTTTGGATGCTTGCTGGGATAGGCTCCAGCTTGCCTGCATCCCTTTCCTTAATAAGTAGGTTACAAAAATGGATGAATTGTCATTACCTTCATACTTTCCACCACATTTTGCATTTTTATGGTGATCATTTATTTTTGTAGCTTTGTATTGTATTGTATTTGTATTGTGTTGTAAGAAAATTTTGATAAGTGTGATTTTAACACCACTTTATTACTAACATCATGTACAGTACTTCATCATGATAATAATGAAACATACCCTCCGATTCTAGAACTTCATTGAAAATAAAAGTAAAATGAGCCTAGCACTTCATGAGTTGCTGGTCTGTTGCCGAGGTCTAGAACAGGAGAAAGCTAACGACAGAAAGGTATGTTTTGAATGTTTATGTATCTGTATATTTATAAGTATTGCATTTAGAGAAGTACTTTATTAGTGTCCTCTGCAAAAAGGAAGAATTATTTAAAGGTTAATTTCACACTGAAAAAATGTAATTGTAAGGAATGGATAATAGTTTTTCTACATGTTTGCATATGTATATTTGCAGTATACTCACTTAAATGTTTTATGATAAGGTGAAAACTTTTTTAATGTTCATTTTGCAGCATTAATTATATAAAAAGATTTTAGTATTGCTTTGCCTTTTGATAGTTCATATTACAACATTTATTATAAATGTCTTATTCACAACTGTGCAGTTTATGGCATACAATTAATGATTCCTTATACATGTCATTTTCTAACCCGCTTGATCCAGACCAGGGTAACATGGGGGGCTGGAGCCCATGAAAATATTTATCTAGACATATGCTTCATCACCCTTTTGAAAAGTTAATAATTTCACATAGTTTCCTTGATATGCATGTAAACTAGTTTTGTATGTTAGCTTAGTCATTTTCAGAGTTTGTTTTGTTTAAATATGAATAATGTTTTCATTTAAACCTCCTAGAACATATGATGATGTTATTTTTGCTCTATTTACTGTTATTCATTATTCTTGTTTTTAAAACATTCTATCCTGTGTCTCAAACATACAAGGATCTGCTCTGAAAGTGTTGCACATATTATTGCTAGTAATTTACTGCAGAATCATTTTGAAAGTATTTATTGGATAACTATTTTTAACATTTTTCTTCATAACCTCTACCATCAAGAAACGAGAGCATGTGTCTTTTTTTCTAGAGCAGTGGTTCCCAAAATTGGTCCTGGGGGTCCATGGGCTGCAGATTTTTGTCCCAACCAATTTCTGTTTTTAATTGAAATCCTAGCGTAATTAAGTGAGTTTTTATTTCCCAGTTTCTTTGTTTTGGGTCAGTGAAAAAATTACAAAAGTAAGCGTGTTAATACGTTAAAAATTAAGCAGTTATACGAGGATAATATATTTTTTGTTTACTGTTTATTTAAGTTCATCCTGATTTCCATTCCACCTTTTCATTAGAAGATGATCTGCTGTGGCAACCCCTAACGGGAGCACCCGAAAGAAGAAGAAGAAGTCTTATAATGTAAAAATCCATACTACTGTGCTTTTCTGAATGCAGAATAAAAGAAGAGAAAAAAGACCAGCTAATTAAATGAAATCAGTCATTATCAGTTATTATCACTTATTGTGAATCTGGTTGGAACAAAAACCTGCAGCCACAGGGGGTCCCCAGAACTGAGTTTGGGAATCAATGTTCTATAGTGATTGCTGTTGTTGGTCGGCCAGAGTGAGGCAAGTTAATGAGCTCTGATTGGTCTTTCTTAGAACCAGCAATTTGTGGAGCTGAATTATTGTTTTTCTCAATAGGATTTTAACCACTTTTGAATATTTGATATTGACAAGACCCTATTGTTTAAAATGTGCATCACCACAAAACACCACTTTAAGGGCAATCTGTGCATGCTCCAGAAAACTGATTGTTGTATGTTGTGGCAGTAACAAAGAAGAACGTTTCACATTTTCCACAGAATAAGCTGGAGATATTTTCTATTAATTTTGACTGAAGTATAACAAGTTATAAAAATCATGTTGGCAATTTTTATAAATCTTTTTTTTAAACTTTAGTTAGCTAGTACTTGAAGTACAGTATACATGCTCATTTTTGGTTCTTAGGAAAGATAGTAGTTCTGTTAACAAATTTACTATGTGAATTTTTCAGAAAGAAGTTGAAAAGTTTAAACGGCTAATTAATTCAGCAGACACAGTTGAACAGCTTGATCAAAATTCTGATTCGCGGCAGTCTAAACACTCTAAACAACTCAACTGGGATGCTGTGTTCAGGTATTTTTTACCTTTTGATATCACAATTTATGGATTCTGTATATTAATGAATTATTATAATAATATTCATTGAGAAAATATATCATTTCTGGGCTTGCTGAATTTCACAGAGTAACTGAGAGGTAGAGTTGTAATTTAGAGTTTAGGTCCTGGGCCTTCCAAGTGATAGCTATACAAATTTAGTTTTTACTCTGAATTGATTTGATTTGGATTATTTGTGTAGAATGTGAAAGAACAATTTATATAATCATCTGAAGAAGTAAGCGTACCCCCTTTCAGTTTTATGACTTTAGATATTTGGGACATACCTAGACCATTGTTCTACTTACTGCTTGATCCAGTTTTGTTCAGAAATTAGTTGTCTTACAGGCAGCTTCACATTTTCCTATACAATATTATAGACGAGGAATTCAATACCAGTAGATAAAATTGGTATGGTGTTATCTGTGGCAATGCAATGTTTTTATTCAGTCTTTTTCTGGTAGTAGAGTTATAAACTGCAATTTTAACCAGTTTCATTGAATCCTATAGGGACCTTGATGTAGTTTGTATTTCTTTGTGATTTCATAAAGCATAATCTTTTCTGATTGGGGTGAATTTGCTGAGACACCAACTTTGTGGATCATTGACAACTGTCTTGAATGCTATTTGTGATCAATTTCTCTTGCTGCAGAATCATGGATATCAAGTTGTTTGGAATTAGTCCTATAGCTCTAAAATCATTGCAGACATCTTTCATCTTTGGTAGTGTGTTATGACAGACCTGAGTGCTGTGTTCCAGACTGAACCGTCAAAAAGGTTGCTTTTATAAAGAGATGGTAGAAATCTGAAACTATCAACGAGTGTACTAGATCAGGAGCAATTAATAGAGATGGAAATGGTGAATACGAAGTAGAGGCAAGGAAAAATTTACTATTTGTTGGCTTAAGCAGTGGTATAAACAATAAACGGAAGTTGATTGAGTGATACAGAGTAGTGGAGAAACTCAAGTTCTGAAAGTTGCACTATGCCGAAATAAAAAAAGAAGTGGTCAGATATCAAAGTAACCGTGAAATGGCGAGTTGTAGCCCACCGCCTCAGTGTCATACAGAAGCCTATTAGGTTATGGAGAAAAAAAAAAATAGGGACACAGTGGGGAGAAAAAGGTTGAAATTTCCACTTTAATCTCCTAGTTCAGAGGTAGGCAAAGTCGATCCTGGAGAGCCACAGTAGCTGCAGGTTTTTGTTCCAACCCAGTTTTTTAATGAGAAGTCAATTATTGCTGATGAAGCACTTGCTGCTCAAGTGACATTTTCTGCTTTATTATAGTGGTCTCTCTTGCTAAGGTTCCCCACCTTTAATTGCTTATTTCAGTCTTAAACAGCTGCATTCACTGTTTTAATGGCTTCTTATTAGCAATAAGATGCAAATGGCAATTGATCATTTATGATTTGAAGCCTAAAACAGATTAATCTGTCACATTTTACTCTTAAGTGTTTGATTAAACCAAATAGTGCATGATGAATCCACACAGGTGTATATGGAAATAAGTTAGATGGAGAACTGCTGGCTCCATTGTCATTTGCATCTTATTGCTAATAAGAAGTCATTAAAACTGCTGAATGCAGCTGTTTAATACTAAAATAAGCAATTAAGGGTGGGGAACCTTAACATGCAAAACCACTAAAATGAAGCAGAAAAATGTCACTTGAGCAATAAGTGCTTAAATAGCAACAATTGACTTCTCATTAAGAAACTGGGTTGGAACTAAAACCTGCAGCCACTGTGGCTCTCCAGGATCGCCTTTGCCTACCTCTGTCCTAGTTTATTTTGTCATTAAAATAGAACATCGTACACTTAATCTTAAAATCAATGTTTAATTTACTAGAGTTTCTCAGACCCCATTGTAAAGTAGTACGTTAAATGCTTCATATTCTATTGTTCCTCTATGTGCTGCATGTGTGTGAATCAGCACATGCTTCTTAAACGGGCTTTCTCTTATGTCAACTATTTACAGAATACATTACATTCAAGATATTACAGCTCTCTGAACTATTTAAATACAAAGAAGTATTCTTGATATCATTTTCATGATGAAATGAATTAAAGCATGTATTAAACATGGGGGCACGGTGGTGCCGTGGTATCGATGTGCTGGTGCCCTGTCCAAAGATTGTTACTGCGTCCTGTAAGATGCTTGCTGGGATGTGCACGACCCTCATTGAAATAATTTATTGCAGCAGTACTGTCTCTTTCAAATGTATCAACCCATAATTCCTGTCCTTCCTTTTCTTTCTCCATGTAACCAATCGCCACACAGTAAGCGCTGTAATAAATGTCAAGCCATCTGTAAGCTTTAGAACGCTGATTCATCAAAACTCATTGCTACCGTTGCACCACCGTGCCCACATATTTAATTTTTAACATTAAACATTACTTACATGAAGTTAAAAATTTATCTGTATAATGTAATATATATATATATATATATATTTTAATGCATTTTATCTTAATAATGATATCAACAGCTCCAAGAAGATAGCTCTTGGAAATCTAAATAGACTTAGAAGCCAATCGTCATCATCTGTAAACATGCACTCTCTTCTATTGAATTGAATTCCTTTATTGTTATTGTATGGTACAAAGAGAGTCAATATGCAAATCCTCCATAAACTTTTTCCTATAAAATGATAAAAAAACAATAATAATAATAATAATACAATAAAAAACAATGAAAAAAAATATAATATGAAAGTATAACTACAATATACATGTACATATAGTGCAGATATTGCAAATGGTTCATAAAGTGGCTCAGGTTGTGCAATATTACAGCTGTAGTGCCAGTTTACAGTGAGGTGATTGTACTTATCAAGCAGTTCTACCAGGAGCAATTGATGGCCTGATTGTTTCCGTTTATAGCTCTTAAGATGAAACTGTTTATGAACCTTGAAGTCCCTACAGGAAAGGCTCTGAAGCATTTGCCGAATGGGAGAAGTTCATATAGACTGTGCACATGGCTGAGGCAGCATGTGCTATAAATTTTCTACAGCACTAGAGACTGTATCCCGATAATCCTCTGTGCTCTCAACATAATCTGACATAGAGCTTTCTGATCAGCTGCTGTACAGCTGTGATTCCACACTTTGGGAAGTGTAGGGGGGCTGGCAGACACATATGTAAATGTAAATCATTTCAGAGGGTTCAAAGGGTGGCGGCTCTTTCAAAGTCCCTGGATGCAAATGTAGGGGACTCATTACGTTTAAACTGACTCAGTAGGTCAAGGGACTTTTTTAAGGATTTACAGTTATCTCCCTTCCTGAGTGATGCCCATGGATCCTACGTGTCTTCTTGAAATGGAAAAGCAGGGGAGGGGTGCTCCTTTGGGCTTTCGTGCACATTCATATAATGGTGTAACATTGATACATGGGTATATTGTATATGGTGGACAAAAAAATCAGTGGCTTAGTGCTTTTGACATGTATATAATTTGGGAAAAAGATTAAGGGCTTAAGTCTCTGAGCCCCAAACCCTCTCCCAATTCCACTGCTTCAGCCAAGGCTTGTCTTGTATTGGAGGATTCCATTTGTGCCTCTGCTTCTTTTTCCGTCACTGGGACTTTATCATACGTTTGCTAACCATTGAGTATCACATCTTTTCTGAGCTTTGCCATACTTTCTCCTTCCATTTCAGACCTCAAGATAAACACCAAATGTGATCACATCTCTTTTTTTCCTGTCCAAGTCACCATCCCTTCTACTATCATTGATTCACCAAATCGGCTAATGGTGTTTTTTGGTCTATCAGCCGGTTCTGCTCTGTAACTCATTTACATAAAGCATGTTGTTGGCGCAGCACAGACCATATATTTTAGCACAATATAAATAAATATCAACAAAAAGCATGGGATGGCTGATTTTCTTTATTTCTACTAGGGGGCTCCGCCCCCTGCTCGCTTTGCTTGCCCATGCCCGTGTTTGGTTTACCAGATATACAATACAATTTATTTTTTGTATAGCCCTAAATCATACAAGAGGTGCTCTACAATGGGCTTTAACAGGTCCACCAGTCTTGACCCTCTAAGAAGACCAGAAAAAAATCCCAAAAAAAACCCTTGTAGGGAAAAAAATCGAAGAAACCTTGGGAAAGGCAGTTCAAAGAGAGACCCCTTTCCAGGTAGGTTGGGCGTGCAGTGGGTGTCAAAAAGAAGGGGGTCAATACAATACTGTATAATACATAGAACAGAATAAATCCTCAATACAGTATAAAAACAAAAATTATAGAAGTACGGAGTAGAATTTCACATTAGATGATATCACATAATATGATTTGGATTTGTTGCAAGTCTTGGAGACCTCATTCATTAAGCTGCCTCCCCCATTTGGCCATTCCACATCTGAAATAGTGTTAATTCGATGAAAGGACCCCTCTTTCCCACGATTGCTGTGATCCTCCATTAGAGAATACTTTACCTTTGGCAGGCAATATACAATTTATTAGATTGTTATTTTCTTGGGAATTGTTACATATTCATTATTTTCACTTTTACTTGTCCTTTATTTCGTGGTTACATGTCTTTCTTGCCAGACGTATAACGCTGCTCATGTTGTGGGTGGCGGCTGAACGTACACTAAGGATATGTGCTTGCGAGCTGCCTCTGCTGCTTGACGCATGTCGTTGTTTTAAGAGCTGGGAGCACATGATGCTTGTCTGCCAAATGCAATCTAACAACTGCTAGGTTAGATGTCTGTGGACTTGTTTTAAATGATGGCTCACTGCCTGGTCTCGCGTGACGTTGAAAAAATAATAACTGTCCTTTATTTCCTGCCCCGGCCGTGGTTAAATTCTTTCTTGCAGGACGTATAACGCTGCTATCATGCAGCCCTTCGATCTTTTTAAAGCATGTACAGCCGCTGTCATTTTTGCTACTTTGTGTCTCTGCTGCTCGCATTGTGATCGCTTCTTTGAAATTAAGCTTGTTGTTGCTTTAACTGTTGCGAGTCCACAGATTCTCATAGCGTATGTTCTATTATTGTGTAAATCTATGTTTTGTGCATTGAATGATGCAAATGCGAAAAGACTTTGTTTTCTGCTCCTTTCCTTTTATTTCTGACCTCGCTTTGTCCTGTAATTTTTTGAGTTACACCTGGTCCTGATGATTAATTTCCTTTTTTTGCGCTAATGCAATCTTTTATTCGTCAACGTTTCATTTATAACGTATTGTCCTTTATATGCTTTATTTGCACTGAGACATCTGTATCTGTGTGTGCTTCCCTTTACACTACTAATTTTTTTTTTTTTGCCCATTCTCTTTCGTCTCGCAGTTCTTTTTATTTGTCTTGTGTGATCTTAACGTGGACATCATGTATCGTCTCCTAGTCATTCATTCCACAGGACTTTTTTTTAGAATAGAGAGATAATGTCACCAAATTTTAATCAAATCTGTCAAAGCATTTTTGAGATTTTGAAATATTTCATTTTTTCAATTGTGGGAGGTGTTTACCCCAAATATTGATATATCGCAAATACTGATATACTGATCAAAATATTCTTTTCTTAGCGGATATCTACTGACCTTTTTTGTTGATGAGTGAGAGAGTGAGTCAGCTTTGTATTTTATATATGCAGTGTGTACGTATATTCATCTTATTTAATGCAATAAACTAAGAGTATACAGTAATCATGGGAAAGAAATATATTTGTGGATTTTTGCATTTGAAGGGGTCCTGTGCAACTAACCCCCACAAATTACAGGGGATAACCTATACACTCTGTGGTGGGCTGGTGCCCTGCCCGGGGTTTGTTTCCTGCATTGCGCCCTGTGTTGGCTGGGATTGGCTCCAGCAGACCCCCCGTGACCCTGTAGTTAGAATACTGTATAGTGGGTTGGATAATGGATGGACGGAGCCTATACACTGTAGGTGTGTGTGGGTGTATTATATATATATATATATATGTTTTTTTTTTTTTAGTGGTGTGATTTGGGAGAGACCAATTTGAAGTTATAATTACTTTTGTCTGCTGATTTGATATGCATTGCAATTTTTTTTACCGAAAAACAGAATTTCTCTCTAACCTCACATTTTAAATTCATTGTGAATAATACAATTAAATATGTATTTTAAATTGATGTGTTTTTATTGAGTTGACAAAACTTCATAATTATATCCATAACAGTAGAAATGTATGGAATTAAGAAATGTCACACTGGCAGCACCATATCATGTGCATTGTTCCACAGGGTTGAGACACTGGTAATCAACCAGTGCTGTGGAAGATCCAACTGTTTATGCTTTTGCTGCAAAGTTTGAATTCAGTGGGTGCTTTCTGGAAAAACAGTGACATGTCTTATTCTTTCTAGGAGCCGTGCAACAGCTTATAGTTTGAGTGCACACTATGCCACCAAGTTTAATGTGTGTGCATCGCATTTAGCGTGAGGAAAGTCGATCACCTGAGCTGCAGCACACTTATTTGCTGTGTTGTTGCTGACTTGCACTGGCTGTTTTTCTTCACTTTTGCATTTCTCAGTGACATTATGAAGTATCTTGGCCATGTTAGCCAATGTATGATTTTCATGCTCAACTAATGTTTGTAGGACATAAGAGGATAAGCACCAGTCTTCAGTTATATATGATAAGATGTTACTGTAACATAACATTTTGTGGCTCTAGAAGTCCATTAATACCATGTCAGGGCAACTCTTCACAGAGAACTATTTTAATTCCTATTTAGCCTCATTATATATTTCAAGAACTGCTGTAGAGTATGAATCATGTTGCTGAATCCTGCATTCTCAACTACAGTGTATGGACATTTGTATCCTTGCAAATAAAATATGCAGTAAACTTTGTTATCAGTTTTGCCTTATCACACGTGCTGACAGATTTATTTAAAGTTGTCTCCAGAGTTTGCTGCTTACTTGGCACAACTGAGGGCTTGGCACCATCAGAGTTTGTTGATGTGCGCAAATATTGAAAGTATTAGTAGTAATACCACCATATTTGGCCACAGTCATCTCAAGTTCTCCATTTATTTGTGAAATCCAAAGTTAGTCCAGGCTTTACGTTTCAGTTGCGATAGTGCTCCATAAATCTGATGAAACCATGATCAGTCATGTTCTCGTTTTGCATTGTTTTCAGGGCAGGTGTTCTGTCAGCAAATGAGTCTGTGTGAAGCAACCACATATGAACATTATTTCAGCAGCGTAAGTTAAGTGTATGTACTATGCATTCTAATTATAAAACTACTTTAGTAAACTGTTACCATGGCAACAGCAAATGCCTGGTTGCATGTAACTCATATTTAAATATTAATTAATGACATAGTATGATTTATGCGTGGTTCTGCACACATTTTATTGATTAGAATGTCAGCATTTTTTTTAATTTAAAAATTGATTTTTTTTTAATCAGTCTGGTGAAATGATATTCACCATACTTCAGAATTGTGATTTGTAAATGAATTGATTATTTTCTCCCCATCCCTAATATATATGCAATTTTCTTTCTTCTTCTTCTTTCGGCTGCTCCTGTTCCTGTTCCTGTCCTCTGCATCTTGCTCTATCACACCCATCACCTGCATATACTCTGTCACCATAACCAGGAAACTTCTCTTAGGCCTTCATCTTTTCCTCTTGCCTGGCAGCTCTATCTTTAACATCCTTTTCTCAATACACCCAGCATCTCTCCTCTGTTGTCCTGTCCAAACCGATGCAATCTCGCCAATCTGACTTTGTTTCCCAACCATCCAACCTGAGCCGACCCTCTAATGTACTCATTTCCCAATACAAATCTTAGCATCTTTACTCTGGCACCTCCAGCTCTGTCTCCTGCTTTCTGGTCAGTGCCACCATCTCCAACCCATATAACATAGCTGGTCTCACTAACCGTCCTGTAGACCTTCCCTTTCACTCTTGCTGATAACCGTCTGTCACAATTTACTCCTGATACTCTTCTCCACCCATTCCATCTTGCCTGCACTCTGTTTTTCACCTCTCTTCCTCAATCCCCATTACTCTGTACTGTTGATCCCAAGTATTTAAACTCATCTACCTTTGCCAACTCTACTCCCTGCATCCTCACCATTCCGCTGACCTTCCTCTCATTCACACACATGTATTCAGTCTTGTTCCTACTGACTTTCATTCCTTTCCTCTCCAGAGGATATCTCCATCTCTCCAGGGTCTCCTCAACCTTCTCCCTACTATCAGTACAGACCACAATGTCCTCAGAAAACACCATAGTCCAAGGGGACTCCTGTCTAATCTCATCTGTCAACCTGTCCCTTATTCTTAAAAATCTGTACCAGTACACTTCTTCTCCATTCCTCAGGCATCCTTTCACTTTCCAAGATTAAATTAAACAATCTGGTTAAAAACTCCACTGCCATCTCTCCTAAACGCCTCCATGCTTCCACAGGTATGTCATCTGGACCAACAACCTTTCCATTCTTCATCCCCTTCCTAGCTGTCCTTACTTCCTCCTTGCTAATCTGTTGCACTTCCTAATTCACTACCTCCGCATCATCCACCCTTCTCTCTCTCTCATTCTCTTCATTCCTCAGCCTCTCAAAGTACTCTTTCCATCTTCTCAACACTCCCTCCTCGCTTGTGAGTATTTTTCCATTTTTATCCTTTATGACCTAACCTGCTGCACTTTCCCAGCGTGGTCCCCCTGTCTTGCCAATCGGTGCAGGTATTTTTTCTCCCTCCTTAGTGTCTAGCCTCTCATAAAACTCATCATACAACTTTTCTTTAGCCTTCGCCGCCTCTCTCTTCACCTTGCGCCTTATCTCCTTGTAGTCTTGTCTACTTTTTGCATCTCTCTGACCATCCCACTTCTTCTTCTCCATCCTTTTCCTCTGTATACTCTTCTGTACTTCCCATTCCACCACCAGGTTTCGTTTTCCTCCTCCTTCTGTCTAGATGTCATGCCAAGCACCCTTCTTGCTGTCACCCTTACTACATCTGCTGTAGTTGCCCAACTGTCTGGTAACTCTTCATTTCCCTAAACTTAACCTTGCAGTCTTCTGTTTTCAACTTCCATTATTTGATCCTTGGCTCTGCCCTCACTCTTCTCCTCCTCTTGATCTCCAGTGTCATCCTAGAGACCATCATCCTATGCTGTCTAACTACATTTTCCCCTTCCACAACTTTGCAGTCTTTAATCTCCTTCAGATTCACTCTACTGCAAAGAATATAATCTACATGTGTGCATCTTCCTCCACTCTTGTATGTCACCCTATGTTCCTTCCTCTCCTTAAAATATGTATTCACCACAGCCATGCCCATCCTTTTTGTAAAATCCACTATCATCTGACCGTCTTCATTCCTCTCCTTGACACCATACCTACCCATCATCTCCTCGTCTCCTCTATTCCCTTCATTAACATGTCCATTGAAATTTGCTCCAATCACCACTTTCTGTCCCTTGGGTACACTGTCCATCACTTCACCCAGCTCACTCCAGAAATCTTCTTTCTCATCCATCACATACCCAACTTGTGTGGCATATGTACTAACAACATTCATCATCACACCTCTGATTTCCAGCTTCATAATCATTACTCTAACAACCTTTTCACTTCCAAAACACTCTTGATATACTGTTCCTTTAGAATAACCTCTACTCCATTTCTCCTCCCATCCAAACCGTGGACACAATTTGAATCCACCTCTGATCCATCTGGCCTTACTAACCTTCCATTTAGTCGCTTGCACATACAATATATCAAGCCTCCTTCTCTCCATCTTATCGGCTAACTCTCTCTCCTTACCAGTAATACAGCCAACATTCAAAGTTCCTACCCTCAGTTCCACTCTCTTTATCTTCTTCCTCTTCTCTTTCCTCTGGACATGTCTCCCCCTTTTCTTCTCCTTCTTTAGCCAACAATAGCCCAATTTCCCCCAGCACTCTGTTGGCTAACAGTACTGGTGGCGGTCCTTGTTAATTCGGGTCTCAACTGATCCAGTATGGAAATCTGTATTGTTGTCCGCATGTAGATCTGGCAAAATTTTACACCGAATGCCCTTCCTGACGTAATCCTTCCCATTTATCCGGGCTTGGGACCGGCATGAAGAAACACACTGGTTTGTGCATTTCCTGTGGCTGAGTTTTTGGAATTTTCTCTCATTTCAGTTATTGCACTAGCATATTGTTCATTTATAAAATACTCATGTAATACTGTAAAATGTAATTCATTTATAAAATACTCATGTAATAAGTTATTTGAAAAATTTTCAGCACTTGATATAGGTTCAGTATTTAGGTTACAATATATAATTTTTCACACAAATTCAGTTCTAAGTTGTTTTGGTTATTGTACTTTTGTAATAACCCCCTGTTCAAAGTTACATGCTCAGAGTTTTTTGTCCTACTTTAAACCATATAAATCATTTAAATTCAGCTAGACAATAATAGTGGTCAGTTATGTTGTAGGATTACTTTGAGCACATTCAAATATGTGTCACTGTTGGCTTAAGTTCTCTTGGTAAGTAAAGCTAAATTGTTATAACTAGCAACTAAACACAGTAACCAGGCACTTTGTTGTATTGTTTTGTTCTCCTGGCATTTAGCATGTTGAAATTTTGCAGGAGAAATGAATGGCAACTGCCATAAGAAATGTAGATTTATGGATGAAAAAATGTTATGTTGGTTGGTTATACAAAGTGGATTTTCTTTTTAGCAAATGCTGATGTATTGTACAGAGTTAGAATATAAGACATACTGCAAGAAGTTTGACAAATTAATATAGACCATTTAATCAATCAGGCTTGCTTAAATAGCTAATCGTTAAGTTGTCCCAATGTCACCTTCAAATACCTTTTCAAAGTTTTGTGAAACCTTATTAAGCAACGAGTGAGTGACCAAACACTTGTCATTGTAGTCAGTAGTTTTACTATTACATCTTACATGTATTGTATGTACTAATGGCTTACTAAATAGAGTAGTACCACATGATGACCAGTTTTGTAATCTTCTATCAGTACGGTGTACTAATGATAACCTTCTCAAAACATTAACAGGATTGAAGAGGCAGATCTGCCAAAGTACTGGATTGGCAAAATTCTGTCACTGAACATTATCAAGATAAAATAGCTCATCATGGACAATACAGAGGGAGCCACAGGCTGGTCTGAATCAATAGAGAAGCCATGGAAAACTGGGATTGGTAGTAGCATTGTATGATTTAGTAGTCGCACAAAAAAAAAAAAAAAAACTTCATTATAGGAGTTGAGACATCTACACAGAAAATCGTAGGATCTGACATCACTTGTAGAGTGCTAAATTAAATCCCCATTGAAATATGAATTCTAAAGCCTGTTTAATCACAACTCTCAGTAAACTCAAGCATGCTGCAGAAACATATCAATATGTATTTAAGATCTTAGGATATATTTTCTTCAAGTATGATTTGATCAGACATTCAAAAGCAAAATAGCACATTGTATGTCTGAGATAATTAAAAAAAATCTATCATTATTTTTATTGTCAAAAATAACTGTGGTACTTTTAAAATGGCATGTATCCAAATGGCTGTTTTAATGTCTGTGCTGTTTCTTCCAGAATATTTTTTTCACAATGGTTCTGTCACCTGTCAATCAAGACTAACAGGCTAAACCTGTTTCTATTAATTAACCATATCTTGTTGAATACTTTTGCCTGATTGCTGGCAGTAGACTACTAAAGATTTTTAACCTTACTTTTCATACGTTCAAACTGGCAAACATTGAGACAGTAAGAGTTCCAAATGTCAGTTTTGATTATGAAATATAAAGAGGTAGTTTAATATGTCAATGTCAATTTATTTATAGACCACATTTACAACAACATCGGTAATGCTGCAGACAGAGTGCTTTAGAATAAAATATGCAATAAACATAAATAAAGTAAATAGAATTATATACACTAAAAACACAATACAGACCAGCAGTAAATTGTAACAGCCAAATGACTATAAGGAAGGAACCAACAGTATCATTGAAGGTCACGGAAAGCTAGAGAGTAGAAATGCATCTTCCATCTCATTTTAAACAGTTAAATCGAAGATAATTCCTTAATGTAATTAGGCAATGAATTCCACAGAAAAGGGCAAAAGTCCTGTTCCCCTTAGTTTTGCACTTAAATACAAGGAACGACAAGAGACAACTGACCAATAGATCTAAGCTCTCTGGATGGCTGGTGTATAACACACAGTTCAGATAAGTAAGTGGAAGTATACCCATATATTGATTTAAAAACCAGCAGCAAAATTTTTAAATCAGTTCTGAAACGAACAGGTAGCCAGTGTTAAAGAGGCCAATATTGGAGACAGAATCAAACTTTCTTGCCCTGACCAAAAAATGGGCAGCAGCATTCTGGATCAACTGCAACCTGCATATCAGGGATTTGCTGATTCCAGAATACAATGGGTTGCAGTAATCAAGCCAAGAAAAGATGAAAGCAACTTTTCCAAGATCCCTAGGAGATAAAAAGGCCCCTTTGGAAAAAGCAACTCTTGACCATAGAATTTATCTGTTTCTCAAAAAAGAATTTACTATAAAAAATAACCCAAGATTCCGAACATACAGTTTTCAAAAGTCTGCAAAAGAGCCAAGAAGTTTATAACCAGTTTGAACTTTGGCAGGAGGACCAGCTATCAGCACTTCTGTTTTATTTTGATTAAAATAGAGAAAATTGTCAGCCATCCAGGATCTTAGATCTACAGGACAATTGCGCTGCCAATTTATTGCACAATTAAACACAGAAATATAGACTTGCATGTCATCAGCATAACAATTAAAATAAATGTTAAACTTCCTAAAAATAGCTCCTATAGGATGAAGATAAATGGAAAATGAAATAGGACCCAGAGTGGATCTCTGAGAAACACCAAATTTAACAGGAGCGGTAGACGAAAAGAGGAATAAAAAGTCACTGAAAAGTGTCTTTCAGTAAGATATGACCTGTACCAGTTAAGAGCAGCCCCTTTAATCCCCACCAGATGCTCAAGCCACAACAGCAAGATCTCATGGTTAATAGTGTCACAAGGCTAAGGAAAGGTCAAGGAGGGAAAGGACTGCTGCCCCACCTGAGTTTGTAATAAGAGAAATGTCATTAAATACTTTCAAGAGGCCAGACTCAGCACCCTGAAAATGCTTAAAGCCAGATGGGTAGATCTTTACTATCATTACACCTACAATTGGGCAAAAGTAATTGAGAACGAAGTATTCTTTGTCTTGATTGACAAGTAATGAAGCTATCAAGAAAATGCATTTTGAAGTAAATTGTGCTGGCATTAAGGAAGAGCTAATTGGACATACCAAAGGGACTGATATCTATACTAATAAAAGGCAAAGCCCTCACTGACTGACTGACTGACTGACTCACTCACTCACTCATCACTAATTCTCCAACTTCCCGTCTAGGTAGAAGGCTGAAATTTGGCAGGCTCATTCCTTACAGCTTACTTACAAAAGTTGGACAGGTTTCATTTTGAAATTCTACGCGTAATGGTCATAACTGGAACGTATTTTCATCCATATACTGTAATATATATCCATATACTGCATTAAAGCATTTAACCAATCACATTTCAGCCATCATTTGTTGCCAGGCGGAGAGGCTTTCACAATCCGTTGTGCAGGCACTCTAACACAGAATAAATGTCGATTAACGTGTTGCTTCAACCAATCAGATTTTGAGTTGGTGTCAGTAGGACCCTCTAGCACGCGTATGGCAATGTCACCGTATTCAGACCCATTGATTGCACCGCAAACGCTCCGAGTGAAAGATCATCGCGCACACTATGGCCAACTCCATGGCAGGATTCTGGACAATATTATTTGCCAGACACAGACCAGATTGCAAGACCACGAAAACCTGCTGTTTGTCATGCTGCTCGAGCCCCAGAAGTTTCAGGAATACAAGAAAAATTTCACGCATGCAGCCTTCTCCAGTTTAACACAAGAGCCACGGAGCGCTTTTTGATCTGTCTCGGCTAAAAACAGAACTGACTGTAATGTATGCCATGGATGATTTTGTAGGAAAGTTTCCCACTGATCTCCTTGACTTCCTTCATCAGAAAAATCTGAATGAGAGCATGGGGCAGCTGGCATATTTGGTGGTGAGCATTCCCATGTACACTGCTTCTGTCGAGCGGACATTTTCAGCCACAAAGCAAATTCAAACTTATGCCAGAAATACCATAGGGCGGGTTCGCCTTTCAGCATTAGCTTCGAATGCGATAGAAAGGGACGTTTTGATGGAACTGAAGCGCACGGATAATCCGTACGACAGAGTAATTGAACTGTTTATGAGGAAAGAGAGGAGGATGGATTTTGTTTACAAATAATCTGAATTTTTGGTGAGTAAAAAGTTGCGATTTTCCTAAATAATATTGCAACTTTATGAGTTATTATTGATGTTTTTTATGTGTGTCGCGGCTGTGGCTGCAGTAGAAAGGAACTTGTTCATCCCGTTTTTTCTATTCAATAATTCAATAAAGGCATTTAATATTATTATTTATTATTATTCTTATTTATATATATATATATATATATATATATATATATATATATATACATACATACATACACTGGTCAAAAGAATTAAAGGAACACTTTTTAATCAGAGTATAGCATAAAGTCAATGAAACTTATGGGATATTAATCTGGTCAGTTAAGTAGCAGAGGAGGTTGTTAATCAGTTTCAGCTGCTGTGGTGTTAATGAAATTAACAACAGATGCACTAGAGGGGGGCAACAATGAGATGACCCCCAAAACAGGAATGGTTTAACAGGTGGAGGCCACTGACATTTTTCCCTCCTCATCTTTTCTGACTGTTTCTTCACTAGTTTTGCATTTGGCTACAGTCAGTGTCACTACTGGTAGCATGAGGCGATACCTGACCCTACAGAGGTTGCACAGGTAGTCCAACTTCTCCAGGATGGCACATCAATACGTGTCATTGCCAGAAGGTTTGCTGTGTCTCCCTGCACAGTCTCAAGGGCATGGAGGAGATTCTAGGAGACAAGTTTGGTAGTGGTTTAATGATTGTCTGGGGAGGCATATCCATGGAGGGTCACACAGACCGCTACAGGCTTAACAAAGGCACCTTGGCTGCCATTAGGTATCAGGATGAAATCCTTGGACCCATTGCCAGACCCTATGCTGGTACAGTGGCTCCTGGTGCACGACAATTCCTGGCCTCATGTGGTGAGAGTATGCAGGCAGTTCCTGGAGGATGAAGGAATTGATACCATTGACTGGCCACCACACTTTCCTGACCTAAATCCAATAGAACACCTCCGGGACATTATGTTTTGGTCCATCCAATGCCACCAGGTTGCACCTCAGACTGTCCAGGAGCTCAGTGATGCCCTGGTCCAGATCTGGGAGGAGATCCCCCACAACACCATTTGTCATCTCATTAGAAGCATGCACCGATGTTTTCAGGCATGTATACAAGAACACAGGGACCATACAAAGTGCTGCGTACAATTTTGAGTTGCTGCAATTAAATTTTGGCAAAATGGACTAGCCTGCCACATAATTTTTTCACTCTGATTTTTGGGGTGTCTTTGAATTCAGGGCTCTGTAGGTTGATCAGTTTCATTTCCATCAAAGAGATATATATATATATATATATATATATATATATATATATATATATATATATATATATATATATATATATATACCTAGCAGAATACCCGCATCGCAGGAGAAGTAGTGTGTTAAAGAAGTTATGAAAAGAAAAGCAAACATTTTAAAAATAACATAAAATGATTGTTAATGTAATTGTTTTGTCATTGATATGAGTGTTGTTGTCATATCTATCTATTTATATATATATATATATATATATATATATATATATATATATATATATATATATATATATATATATATATACCTGCGATTGGCAGCGGAGAAGTAAAAAGAAAAGGAAACATTTTAATAATAACGTAACATGATTGACAATGTAATTGTTTTGTCATTGTCATGAGTGTTGCTGGCATATATATATATATATATATATATATATATATATATATATATATATATATATATATATATATATATATATATATATATATATATATATATATATATATATATATATATATATATATATATATATATATACACACACTGTATATATACACACACACACATATATACATACTGTATATACAACATATACATATCTACATATATACTGTATATACACATATATATACAAATCTACATATATATATCTACATATATATATATTAGGTGGGACTCGATTAAAAAATTAATCCAATTAATTAGAGGCTGTGTAAGAATTAATCTTGATTAATCGTATGTAATCGACACGTAAATTTGCCCCAAATCGCAAATGTTTTTTTTTAATTTAAAACGGTTTTAGTGGGCTTACAGAATCAAATAATAGACATGGACATGAATATTGTAAACTGAAGCTGTTTTAATTTCTGAAAAAAAGCTTTAAACTGCATTTGAATTCAAAACAGAAACAAAAATATCATCCCTGGTTAAAATTGGGCAGACTTAAAAATAAAGTGGTAGTTTAAGTACTTTAAGTACATTTTCAGAATAGTATTGTCTTTAAATAATAATAACCAAAATTTCAACATAAAGTGCAGTTTTCTTCTTAAAAAATAAGTCAGAAACATAAAAGGTAATTTGACCAGCTTACTCTTTAAACTCTGAGTAACATTAGCCAAAATTATTTTGTACATTAGGCTAAAACAGTGTGATCATTGAACATTTTGTAATTAGATGTATTTAGAATTACTAACGGTCACGGAAGTCCAATGATCCCCAGTAAGAGCCACAAAGTCCGCTTTCTGTAATGCATCTAATTTTGCTTGCTTTTCAGTGTGCACAAAACCATGCTTTTATCAAGGCTTTCGGGTAGTCGAAATGATCAGTCGTAGGAACGCGCTTTATTCCGACTCTAACATTTTTGTAGCTGTGATGTGTGCATCAGTGTAATGGATGTACCAGGAAATCATGCATTGACAAAAGTTCCCGTTTGCTTGGAATTGAAAGTGTGATTAAATGCGTTATTTTTAACGCGCTATGGAGTACATGCATCAAGCTTCTCAGCTGTGCTTGTGCTAAGAAAGGGAAAATTTTAAAAATAACGTAACATGATTCTGCGTTAACCTAATATTTTTCATACGTCCCAAACCAAGGAGATGCGAAGGTAAAATGAATCAGGTAGCGTACATAGTCAGTACATCCCTCTCGAATCGAACCTCGAATGTCGGCGTTAGAGGCTTAAGACTCTACAATTAGCCACAGCGTGTGGCTTGTCTATGCTAAAGTATGTATTGTAGATCGGGTATATATATACATTTATATATATATACCCGTATCGCAGTGGAGAAGTAGAAGTTATGAAAAAGAAAAGGGAACATTTTAAAAATAACGTAACATGATTGTCAATATACAGTAATTGTTTTGTGAGTGTTATTGAATGTTGCTGTCATCAAGGATTTGATTATCATTATTTCTTTCAATCAGGCTCGTATTTGTAGGATGTGTTCAAGTTACATTCCGTGTTTGTCAATCGCTGTAAAGATAAGAGGTTTCATTCATCGATTAGTTCCTTACTGCATCAATAAACAGCTCGTCTTCCTTTTATCTGTGATGTGACAAACTGCATGCACGTTTTTTTTACACTGTCTTCCTTTAGCAGGACATTCACTTTTTCCACCGTGTGCTTTGTTTCCGCAGTAGCTGCACTTATGAATATGATTGTATGTATAAGACGCTTCATATTTTTTGCTGCCTTCTCAATTGTGTAATTCGGTTTTGTTCAGCACTCTTTGGAACTGTTGCTTTTTGTCTGCGCATTGCGCCAGTTCACGTGAGCCGCTTGGTGTTCTTGCATCGAAGGTTCCCAGCTGTACTGGTGCCATCTCGTAATGTCAGCTAAGACCCGCACTTAAAAGTTTCTCTCGCAGTTTCAATGAGTTTGTGCCAAACACCACCCTGACCATCTCATCTTCCTCTGCATAAGCACAGTCCTTCACCCGTGAACATTTACCGGCAGTGTTTGTATTGGATTGCCGCTGATGGACGGCCTTATATGGGCAGGCACTAAATTACAAACGCTAGTGGCAGCCTGTCTATGAACTTAATTTAATATAAACTTACGGTTCACGCCGTGCTTTGTTTCCGCAGTAGCTGTACTTATGAATATGCTTGTATGCATCATTTGCTTCATAATGTTTTTCTGCCTTCTCAATTGTGAAATGGCGCTTTGTGCTCATCGCTGTTTGGAGTTCTTCCTTGTTCTCTACGTACTTACGTAGGAGGCGTGATGATGTCACACGAAACCCCGCCCCCCACGCCATCTCCAACTCAAGACTCCATTACATTATATGGGGAAAAATAGCTTCCAGTTATGACCCTTATGCGTAGAATTTCGAAATGAAACCTGCCCAACTTTTGTAAGTAAGCTGTAAGGAATAAGCCTGCCAAATTTCAGCCTTCTACCTACACGGGAAGTTGGAGAATTAGTGATACTTTATTCGCCATCAATGATTGTTTTGGTAAAGCCATACTCAGTGTATTCATTAGATGAACGGTAAAAAAGTAAGAGCGTAGGAGGATGACTCATTGAGGCATGCAGGCTGTAGTCTGGCCAACTCTATCTGAATTGTGCGATCACATTTGAAAAAATATATCTTTTCAAGTTCTATTTAGTCCATATGTGTCAAACTCAAGGGCCGCGGGCCACATCCTGCCCGCCGTGTAATTATATCCGAGATCATTTTATATACTGTATTATTGTTATTAAAGCCCGGGTATATGAAGCGCTGGTAACACAATAAACTACAGATCCCATAATGCAGCGCTTCAGCTGCCTTGCCGTAACACTTACCGCTTACTAGAGTTATTAAGCACTGAGTTTGCACGGCGCTTTGGTGACTTTGAAGAACAAAAAGTCCGTCTACATGCGCTCGAACCTTGTGCATGTTTGGTAGCACATATCTGTGTGAGAAGCTCTTCTCAGTGATAAAGACTAACAAAACAGCACACAGGAGTCGCCTCACTGATGAGCACCTGCAATCCATCCTGAGAATCTCCACAACACAGAACCTCACACCAAACAGAAACGAACTTGTGGCCAAAAAAAGATGCCAGGCGTCCAGCTCTAAAATGACATATGAGCAAAGACAACTGAATGATTTGATTTGTTATTGCACGTAAGAGCGGGAGTCAACCGTTTTAACAAACGCGATTGCACTGATACGAAATAGCTGTGTGTGTATATATGTAGATATGTATGTATATGTATATATATGTTTATATATGTGTGTGTGTATGTATGTATGTATATATATATATATATATATATATATATATATATATGTATTTGTGTGTATATATGTGTGTATATATGTGTGTGTATATATGTAGATATATATGTATGTATATATGTGTATATGTATAGATATGTATATATATGTTTATGTGTGTGTGTGTAAATATATACATATATAATATATATATAATATATATATAATATATATACTATATGATATAGACTGGGTAATGTGTGAGGAACGAAAGGATGCCACATCGTTTGATGGAAATGAAAATGATCAACCTACAGAGCCCTGAATTCAAAGACGCCCCAAAATCAGAGTGAAAAAATTATGTGGCAGGCTAGTCCATTTTGCCAAAATTTAATTGCAGCAACTCAAAATTGTACGCAGCACTTTGTATGGCCCCTGTGTTCTTGTATACATGCCTACAGCATCGGTGCATGCTTCTAATGAGATGACAGATGGTGTTGTGATGGATCTCCTCCCAGATCTGGACCAGGGCATCACTGAGCTCCTGGACAGTCTGAGGTGCAACATGGTGGCATTGGATGGACCAAAACATAATGTCCCAGAGGTGTTGTATTGGATTTAGGTCAGGAAAGTGTGGTGGCCAGTCAATGGTATCAATTCCTTCATCCTCCAGTAACTGCCTGCATACTCTCACCACATGAGGCCAGGAATTGTTGTGCACCAGGAGCCACTGTACCAGCATAGGGTATGACGATGGGTCCAAGGATTTCATCCTGATACCTAATGGCAGCCAAGGTGCCTTTGTCAAGCCTGTAGCGGTCTGTGTGACCCTCCATGGATATGCCTCCCCAGACAATCATTAACCCACCACCAAACTGCTCATGCTGAATGATGTTACAGGCAGCATAATGTTCTCCATGGCTTCTCCAGACCCTTTCACTTCTGTCACGTGCTCAGGGTGAACCTGCTCTCATCTGTAAAAAGCACAGGGCACCAGTGGTGAATCTGCCAATTCTGGTATTCTATGGCGAATGCCAATCGAGCTGCATGCTGCTTGGCAGTGAGCTCAGGGCCCATTAGAGGATATGGGGCCCTTGGGTCACCCTCATGAAGTCTTTCTGGTTGTTTGGTCAGAGACATTCACACCAGTGGCCTGCTGGAGGTCATTTTGTAGGGCTCTGGCAGTGCTCATTCTGTTCCTCCTTGACCAAAGTAGCAGATACTGGTCCTGCTGAAGGGTTATGGACCTTCTATGGCCCTCTCCAGCTCTCCTAGAGTAACTGCTTGTCTCCTAGAATCTCCTCCATGCCCTTGAGACTGTGCAGGGAGACACAGCAAACCTTCTGGCAATGACACATATTGATGTGCCATCCTGGAGAAGTTGGACTACCTGTGCAACCTCTGTAGGGTCCAGGTATCGCCTCATGCTACCAGTAGTGACACTGACTGTAGCCAAATGCAAAACTAGTGAAGAAACAGTCAGAAAAGATGAGGAGGGAAAAATGTCGGTGGCCTCCACCTGTTAAACCATTCCTGTTTTGGGGGTCATCTCATTGTTGCCCCTCTAGTGCATCTGTTGTTAATTTCAATAACACCACAGCAGCTGAAACTGATTAACAACCCCCTCTGCTACTTAACTGACCAGATTAATATCCCATAAGTTTCATTGACTTTATGCTATACTCTGAATAAAAAGTGTTCCTTTAATTCTTTTGAGCAGTATATATACATAGATATATATATATATATATATACATACACATATATATATATGTGTGTATATATATATATATATATATATATATATATATATATATATATACACACATATATACTGCTCACAAAAATTAAAGGAACACTTTAAAGAAATACATTAGATACATCAGATCTCAATATGAAGTTGGATATCTATACAAATAACGACAGGGCAATGTCTTAGGAACAAAAGGATGCCAAGTCTTTTAATGGAAATAAAAGTTTTCTGCCTACAGAGGGCTCAATTGTGTAGAAACCCTAAAATCAGAGTGAAATGAAGATGTGGCAAGCTAGTCCATTTTTTCAAAAACTTAATTTCTGCTACTCAAAATGCTTTTCAGTATCTTGTGTTGCCCCCACGAGCTTGTATGCATGCTTGACAACGTCGGAGCATGCTCCTAATGAGACGACGGATGGTGTCTTGTGGCATTTCTTCCCAGATCTGTATGAGGGCATCCCTGAGCTGTTGTACAGTCTGAGGAGCAACCTGGCGGCACCTAATGAACCGAAACATAATGTCCCACAGATGTTCTATTGAGTTTAAGTCAGGGGATCGTGAAGGCCATTCAATTGTTTCAATTCCTTCATCCTCCAGGTACTGCCTGCATACTCTTGCCACATGAGGCCAGGCATTGTCGTGCATTAGGAGGAAACCAGGACCTACTGCACCAGCATAGGGTCTGACAATGGGTTCAAGGATTTCATCTTGATACCTTATGGCAGTCAGATCACCATTTCCTACGCAGTAGATGTCTGTGCGTCCCTCCATGGATATGCCTCCCCAGACCATCACTGACCCACCACCAAACCTGTCATGTTGAACGACGTTGCAGGCAGCATATCGTTCTCCTTGTCTTCTCCAGACTCTTTCACGCCTATCACAGCTGCTCAGTGTGAACCTGCTCGCCTGTAAAAGTACAGGGCGCCAGTGGCGGACTTGCCAATTCTGGTGTTCTTGAGCAAATGGCAGTCGAGCTCCACGGTGCTGGGCAGTGAGCACAGGCCCACTACAGGATGTCGGGCCCTCAGGCCATCTTCATGAAGTCTGTTCCTGATTGTTTGGGTAGAGACATTCACACCAGTGGCCCTCTGGAGGTCATTCTGTAGGGCACGAGCAGTGCTCAGCCTGTTCCGCCTTGCACAAAGGAGCAGGTATCGGTCCTGCTGATGGGTTGAGGACCTTCTACGGCCCTGTCCAGCTCTCCGAGAATAACAGCCAGTCTCCTGAAATCTCCATGTTCTGGAGATTGTGCTGGGAGACACATTAAACCTTCTTGCTGCAGCACGTGTGGATGTGCCATCCTGGAGAAGTTGGACAACCTGTGCAACTTCTGTAGGGTTAAGGAATCGCCTCATACTGCCAGTAGTGATGATTACTCAAGCCAAAACTAGCACGAGTGGAAAACCAGCCAAAAAAGATCAAGAGGGAGAAACTTGAAATGACTTCCACATGTAAAACCAGTCCTGTTTTGAGGGTTTTCTAATTGTTGCCACTTTAGTGCACCTGTCGTTAAGTCCATGAACACCAATACAGCTGAAAGTGATTAACAATGACCTCGGCTGCTTAACCAACCAGAAAATTATCAGACAGGTTTAATTGATTTCATGCCAGGCCCAATAAAAAAAGTGTTCCTTTAATTTTTGTGAGCAGTGTGTGTATATATATATATCACTCAACAGTGACAAAACAATTACATTGACAATCATGTTACGTTATTTTCAAAATGTTTCCTTTTCTTTTTCATTACTTTTTTAACACACTACTGTTTTTTTTTGTTTTTTTTTTTTGAAAAAACTAAACACATTTTATTCTAACAAAGACATAGCAAATATAGTAATACATACTGGAGAAAACCCATCAAATGCAACACATTTTTTATTTTTTACTTTATTAAATATTTATTAAATATTTGTCAGATGTCTTTCCCAGACGTGACTTGGTATACATATATAGATTTGTTTGTAGGTTTAAGCACAGGCAGTCTGAGTGACTTGCTGAAGATACAACAGTGAACACTGAGATGTTATATTCTGTTAATGAATGAAATTTATTTTTATTTTTCATTTGACCCAGGGTCCTTCAGCGGTACATCCAGAAAGAAACAGAATGCATTCTGTCAGGAAAAGCAAATGTTTCTGCCACAACACAAGCCAACAGGCAGAAGAAGATGCAGGAAATCAGCAGTTTGGTTAAATATTTTATTAGATGTGCAAACAAGAGTAAGTTTTTTCGATTTTGTCATTATGATTTATATGTAAAACACTCTCAATAATGACATGAAAACAAAGGGAAAGAAGTATATCTCAAATCAGTCAAAATTGTAGCTGGTTTCTTTTATACAAGACAAAAAAATCCTCATACCTACCAAGCTCTTTCATAGGTACTGACTATTTCTTAATAAGTCTGTTGGGAAAGTTTTTTGTAAACCTAATGTGGATGAGGTTCTGCCCAAGATCCAGAGCATCTGTAACTTAAGCAATTAAACAGTCAGCAACATCATATGTAACTTTTTTATGATGTATTTATGAAAAAAAGTAGTTGCATGTAAAAAAACGTTTGCTATGACAATTTTATTTCACAATATATTTTACATTACCCATGCAAATGTGACACATAAGAACAGTTTTTGAAGAAAACTGGCCATTCAGCTCAATATAGCTTACAACATAATTTAAAATTTATCAGCAAGTTTAAGTACTACTAACTACCATACATGGTAATTTAATCAACAGGTCCGTGGTTCTCTGGGTGAGGAAAACTTTCTAATATTTGTGTTAAGAGCAAATTTAAAAATTAAAAAAATCTTCATCTGTGCTTTGTGTTGTTGTTGCAGAACTAATAAAAAAAGAACAGTGAGAATCCAACATAATTTGGTTCAGAAATTTTAAAACTTTAGTCATGCATCTTCCAAAACTACATTAGTTAAAACTAAAAAAAATGCCACCTTAGTGTATTCTAATGGGACATACCTCATAGTTCTGAAATCATTCCAGTTACTTTTCTCTGCATTTTAGTGCTGTTGCATCTGTTTATAATACCGAAACCAGGACTGCATAAAGTATACCATGTGAGGTCTTATTAGTAAATTACATACTGTGGTCTAAGAATAATCTCTCTTGATACATTGTGCTATACAACCAAACATTTATTAGCTTTCTTAATAGCTTCTATCACATGATCACCATAGATAGATTGAACCAGTTGTGTATTTATTGTCTGGATGGGGATAATACTGAATCCACTGCAGTTCCTAAGGCCTTCTCATTGATGTGAACATTCAAATTTTGCACCCAAATCCACTTAATCCAATATTTTTATTTACTACAGTATGTGTAAGACTTTATATTTACTTGTAATAAATTTCATTTACCACATATCTACCGAACTATAAGTTTGTTCCAAGCATCTACAATGATTCTGTTAATTCTATGGTATCTGCTGCTTCATCTAGTTTAGTAAGTGTGATGAGCAAATTTAGTAGCATTTTTTGTTAGATAATTTATACAAATTTAAAAAGAGCAGTGTCCTCAGCATTGCCCCCTTTTCAGACAGCAGTTTTGACATTACCTAATTGAAAAGTGTTTTTCTCACCAAATGCCTGTGCTGTGTTTAAGACAGAATTATACCCATATAAAATGTTTTGGAAAATTTAAGCAAGTAATATGCTCATCTTTGGTCAAATATTTGTGTTGCTTCCTCATAGAATTCAAGCATATTACTGGAACACTTTCTGTCCCATCTAGAACGGTATGGAATGTTCAGTATTGTATATATACTTGACACATTACTCTCGTTCTTTTTAATACTTGCTTTCAATTGTTTTTCTGTGAAACTGTGAAACTCTGGCATATAGTTACTTCACACAATCACCATTATTATATACAGTAATTGTATAGTATTTTTGATTTTTAGAATTTCCCCAGTGACAAGTAATCTTTGAAAAATGCTGCATGTGTTAGTTGTTTATATACTGTATATATAATTAATATTATCCAGTCCCAGTGATTTTTTCTTTCCCATTTTCAGCCTTTTTTATTCTAGTGTCACTTTTTACTTAGCTATGTCCAAAATCCTTCACTTTGCTTGATTTCATGTAATGATTATCATAAGAACTGTATGAACAAATAATCGCATTGTGGCAATATCATTATCAGGACTTAAATTTCAGAGGCAGGGGATTTCCTCCAGTTTAACAACATGTGGAGATTTTACTTGATTGGGGGGATTACAGGATAGCATTTATTTAGAATGATGATCTACCCAATTTATCTTAATGTGTTCATATAATAAATTTATTCACTGACTTTTTCTCTCCAGTAACTGAAAAATAAATTCTGATTAAATTCCGTACTAAAAATTAAAACTTAAGTTTTTTATTATAAAATTTTCACATGTGTTGCTGACAATGCACACTGAACTTTTCATTCTAGGTTTGTCAGGAAAAAAATAGGTTTTTGACATTTCCTGTTGTGAGGTTTATATTTTCATAAGCATATGGAGAAGACATTAGCTAGATTCTTAACGTTATTCAAATTTCAATTATCACTCATATAATTCTTTAATTTTCCAAATCTTTCCCTCCTTTTTACATTTGTTCCAACTTTATGACTACCTTTGTGAAATCAATTTTTTTCAATTTAAGATGATTATTTCAGAATTCCCATTAAACAGCTTTATTCTTTGGTTTTCAATCTACCTAACCTAAATTGATCAGAGTTTGATATTGCTTATGTCTGTGTTTCAGTACAGAAGTAGTCATTTAATTGGACCAACTGTAAATGCAATAGTTAGTTGGAACTGATGACATCATCACTTTTGCTCATGTACCATTTAAATATGTGTCAAATCTGCTTTGGTCAAATTTTATCTTTTATACTGAAAAACTACATTGCTCTGGGTTTTAAAAAAAAACAAAACAAAAAAGCCCAACAAATTTAGTGTTTTTAGTAGCCGTTTTTGCTGATTTTGTTGCCGGAGTATGTATTACATGACTAGTTAAATTAATGACTACCGGACAACTTTCAAGCACAGTTTCACGTATTCAAAGTATTGCAATAGTGTACTGCCTGACAGAGTTGGTGCCCATGTGAAGGCTTTACAGGTATGGTGTGTTCAGCTGCAATCTCTGCACATTTCTTTTTTCCTTTTGTCAATTTTGTTGTGTTATTTAAAACAAACAACATCATGCATGTGAGTCTCTCCAATGTTCATCAGGTCTAAAACATCTATGTTTATTATTTCACATTGCTTCTTAGTATGCATTTTGCATCTAGGGGAGTGCTTATTGGTTGTTGACTCTTACACAAGTCTGCCCCGACAATTTCAGATGATTTAAGACAAAAATTAAACCTGTTTGATTTTACTCAACTGACTCCCAGTGACCCTGCACTAGATATACTGTTACCTTATCACAGCTGTATCTGGCCAGGACAGAGTCAGAATAACACTTAAAAAATAATGTGATTAATTTTCAGTGTATTACATTCCTGATTATATGTGCTTAATAATTTATTGTTTTCTGTTAAAGGGGGTCCCCGGCTTAAATGTTCAGAACTGCTAAGTCACGTGATGAATATTCTACAGAATTCATATACCTGTAGTGCCTATGGTGCAGACTATAGCAGCATTTTGTTAAAGGATATTTTATCTGTCAGGAAATACTGGTGTGAAATTAATCAAAAGCAGTGGGCAGGTATGTGCTTTCTTTGCCAGTGTTATTTATGTTTATATTTTGTTTAGGTTTTTTTTTAGTAATGTAATAAATTATGAAGTACTATTGATTTTTGTTTGCACTATTGAATTTTATTAAGTTTCTTTTTAAAAGGATATTGGGTGTATTTTTTCTCCCTAGATCTGCTAGAACTATACTGTAAATTGTATCGGAAAAGTTGCAAGGATATTGATCGGGTTCTGCTGGCCAGAATAATCTTCACTTTAGTGAGAGGATGTTGTTTACAGACAGAAGGAGTGACTCATAGTCTTTTTAACTTTTTTTCAAAATCATTGCCAGAGGCAAGGTATGTACAAAAAAGGTTAATGTCAAGGTACTGTATGTACATAATCTGTGTAAACAGATAGAGATAGATAGATAGATACTTTATTAATTATTTATTTATTAACAATCAAATGCACTGAATTAAAAAAAACATAACATTTATGTGATGACCATTTTTGTTTTTGAAATTCTGAAATTGCTGTGTTTTATTGTGAAACCTATAAGCCTTTTAGACCAATTCTATAGTCTCTTTGTCAATAAGACTAACCCTGATCTTACAGCTCAGGTATGTTGCATTTTAAGATGACCTAGATTAAAAAGAATCAAACATGGGTAACAAAATGAAAAAATAAGGTTATATCAGGGTAATAACAGTAATAACAGTATAGTATAAAAAATATCATTATTTATTTTCAAATACACATCCTTAAATCAATAAAATTATTTTGTAATCAATGTTCCGCAGATTCTGAAAGTTAAGCTACTATTTACAAGACTGTTTGGAACTGGATTAGTTGTGATTTTATTAATAAAATGCAATTTGCAGAATTTTTCATATTTGCTGAGATATGTCTAAGATATAATTGAGAATATAGGTAATTATATATTAAGTATTCAAGGTATTTTACAATTAAAACTCAAATTGCTTTCACTTTAAAGCCGGAACCACATTACTCAGCCTCTCTGTGAAAATTCTATAGTTGAACCTCAGACATGAGATGGACAAAGCAGATTCTTTCCTTTCTCTGAAATAATGAATCTGCTGGCTCACGCCATTTGGTTCTCTGTATTTGCAAAGTGAGAAGTATGTTTGTATACTTGGCAGTACAAGAGTCCATTTAAAGCAAAGTTAGGACATCTTGTCACACTTATTCCTATTTTCCTAATTGGCAGGCAGTGTGGCGAAGTGGTTAAGGTTTTGGACTTCAAATCTTGAGGTTGTGGGTTCAAATCCCGCCACTGACACTGTGTGGCCCTAAGCAAGTCATTTCAACTGCCTGTGCTTCATTTGGAAAAAGAAACTGTATTATTGTGGTATATCCTTTTCCTAGGGTCATCAGATTCGTTACCGGGTTGGTCTACTGTTGCACCTTAAGATTAACACACGCATACATAGCTATACGCATACTCACAGAAACTCAACAGTGCCCTATGAATGACACACACACAGCTGGTTAATCTCTAGCACTTTAAACCACACAACTGCCTTAGGAATAACACAACCTGTCACTCTCTCAGCCCTTCAAGAGAATTACTTATTATCGGTACGAACAAAATACGATTTTTTAAAGATATCTCAGACCTAAATATTACTTTTGGTCTCCAAGAATAGATTTAAACATACAAAGGCTCAGCATCCTTAAGTACAGGCTATTTATCAGCGTCTGAGTGTCTTATTCTATGTACTGTTCCTTACTTTTGGGTGGAGCTCTCACCCGCAGCCAACTGGTATGTCATCACTTCCCAGGCTGTAAACCCATTTAGCAACTTATTGTCCCAGATGTCCAGCATTTCTCAGGATATAAAGTAATTGATAGCCTGAGACATTGTCATGTCTTCCTCTTTTGCTTGAACAGCTGTTTTTAAAGTGAGGCACAATTGGGAAGAAGATATGCTTTAATGTGTCATGTGTTTAAATTCATCTGTTGTCTTGTCTTGAAGAAAATATAATGAAAATGTAAACCAAAATGTACAGATTTTGTACCCCACAACAGAAACGAAATGTAACAAATTGTTTATGTATTTTTTGGCGTGCTTTGTCTCAAAGTGATAGTTCAAGTTGTAGTCTTTAAAAAATACCTAGGAGTCCAGGATTTGTTGAATAATCTGTTTTCCGCATCAGCTTTTCATTTTTTACCGCTTATTTTTGTTGCGCCTTTGCACAAAATGCAGACCTAATGCAGATTAACAACAGGTATCGTCATCCTCTATTCAATAAAACATGAACAATCTCTGCATCACCCCATTCTCTGATGCAGTCTCCCACAGTTTCCCTCTTTTATATCCCTTCCTTTCTGATGCAATTTCCCATAATATCAATTTTGATCTGCGTCTGTATGGTCGCATCTAAATGTGATTCAGATTGACACACCCAGTCAAGTACTTGCCATCCGCACCTTCCACAGGCCAGACAGAAACAGACCATGGGCCACATTCGGCCAAAAGGCCATACAATGTCCAAGTCTGGAGTAAATTCTAACAAATTTCCAGGATCAGCTAACATTTATTTTTGAGTGGTTAAGAAAGTTAGTGAGTACATATTTTTCAAAGTTCTTTGCACACTGGGGAAATTCCTAAAGACTGGAGGCTAGTAAATATCATCCTGTTGTATAACAAGGGTAATCAAGCTGATTCAAGTAAGTACAGGCTAGTAAGCTTAATGTAGATCACATGTAATTTAAGGGAAGCAGTTATTTAGGAAAAGATTTAGCAGTATATCTAGAACAGGTGTATCAGCAAATATTCAACATGTGTTTGGGCAAATAAGGTTGTACTTCAGTAATGTTGATGATGCAACAAAAGCATTAAATAAGAGAGATGCTTGCCCCAACACGAAATGTTAGTTAATGGTGAGGAACTTTTTGTCAGAATTAGGTGATGTTATATGTGGTGTCCCTCAGGAGCAGTACTGAGGCTGCTGCTGTTTTTAATGTACATAATTGATCTGGACAAGAACATAATAAGCTGTTTCAGTTTGTAGATGATACCAAACTAGGTGGAACACCAGATAATCTAGAATAACCTAAATTGTTACAGAGGCACTTGGATAGCATATAGCCTCAGGCAGATTTGTGGTCGGTCAAACTTAATGTAAATAAATGTAAGGTATTACACATAGGAAGTAGAAATATTAGATTTAAATACACAATGGGAGGTCTGAAACTTTAAAATATAACTTACGAGAATGATCTAAGAGTCATGCTGAACTCATCACTATCTACATCCAGACAGTGTACATGAGTGATCAAGAAGGCTAATAGCATGTAAGGGTAAGTATCATGTGTGGACTGCAAGTCAAGGGAGGTTATGCTTAAGATATATAATATGCTAGTGAGGCTTCACCCAGGGTACTGTGCACCATTTTAATGTCTAAATTACAAAAAGGAGAGTACTGCTAGAAAAGTATGGAGATTAGCAGCTAGGTTGATTCCGGGACTAAGAAGTATGAGCCATGAGTGGAGATTAAAAGAGTTGAATCTTTTCATCTTACACAAATGTAGGTTAAGAGGTGACTTACCTTAAGTGCTTAAAAGTATGAAAGGAAATAGTATAGTGGATCTTAGTGGTTATTTTGTAATATATTCTACAAGAGGAACAATGGAACACACTTGTAAAAGGCAGGTTTCATACATAGGTTTGAAAGTTTTCCTTTATGAAAGAACCATAGACACATGGAATAAATTATTAAGATGTTGTGTTGGGGAGTAGGACTTTTAAGTATAGAATAAATGTTATTTTGGAGAGTCAGGTTAGTAGAATGGAGGAGGTTGTTGGGCTGAATGGACTGTTCTTATTACAGTTTTTCTAATACTCTAATGCTTTAACAAAAGTTGCAGTAGTATATACAGATAAAAGGTGATATGTGTAAAATTTATTTTAAATTTGAAATATATCTGTCTGTTTTTTTCTAAACTTTCACACCTTATCCGTTGTCCAGATTATAGAATAGTATGCCATTGAAAGTGCTAACAATGTCATTCTGTTCACTCTTCCATTGTGGACCCAAGACTTGCATTATAAACCTTTACACTATTGAAAAACTAGCAAGACCAAAAAGTATGTATTCTTCTTGCCTGAAAAGATTTCTTACGTAAACAAATTATTTAAAAAAAATTCTGATGAGTAATTTTGTCACCTTACTAATAACATGTCCTGTATGCTGTTCTGCAAATTAAACACCGCCTGATTTTCGTTTTACATTTCAAAGAAATTCAGGATCCTTGAATCTGAATCAGTGTGGTGTGAATAACTGTGGAAAGATTTTGATTGTGTCCTGCAATGTACTAGTCCCCTATCAAAGATTAGTTTCTGCCTTGCACTCGATGATGCCAGAATAGACTGTGGCCCCTGTAAACCTGAATTAGACAAATTAAGTACAGGAAATCAATAGGCTGAACACACCCCAAGGAGATGCGGTCACTCCTCTGAAACCCCTTCTTAAATGGTGATACACTGGGAAACAAATAGTTTTTTTTTTTTTTTTTAACCTCCTCTTTGGTCGATCAGCTGCTGGCTCACTGCTGCTGCCATGCCGTGTGATCTGCATCTCGCGCAGTGCTTCAAACATTTAAAAGCCTGTACAGCAGCTGTTCTACTCTTTTTGTCTTTTATTTCCGGCCCCGGGTATGGTTAAATCTCTTGGCACAAAGTGTCATCTCGCGGGACGTGAGTTCTTGATATTTTTTAGTTTATAATTTAGAAACGGAATAAGAATCTGCAAATCTAACAACTTCACATTAATGTTCGATAAATTCTGAAAAGATTGATACCAAACATATATATGTAGGTTTTAAAATTAGCCCGATTTAAAGATTGATAAATAAGTGACATAAAAACAACATTTATTTCTATAGCACATTTTCATACAGACAATGTAGCTCAAAGTGCTTTACATGATGAAGAAAGAGAAAAAAGACTAAATAATTAAAATTAGGGAACACTAATTAACAGAATAAAATTAAGGTCCGATGGCCAGGGATGACAGAAAAAACTAAAAAAAAAAAAAAAACTTCAGACGGCGGGAGAAAAAAAAAATTTTGCAGGGGTTCCAGGCCACGAGACTGCCCAGCCCCCACTAGGAATTCTACCTAACATAAATGACCTCAATCAGTCCTCATTGTATTCAGGTTTCACATGGAATAATTTGATGATGATGGTCATGTGGACTTCTGGCCTTTAATCCATCAATGTAGGGACATCATGGTGCTTTTGACGTCACAAAAAAAATCGTTGGACAAAATCATTGCACTTTTAGGCTGCGGATTTTATATATAGAGAGTAGATTGGTACTACACAAAAATGAAAAAGAATATTGCAGAAGGCATGGAATTATGATGTCATCCTAGAAATCTTACACAGTATTAAATTAACAAAATTGCCACTCGTTCACCTGATTAAATTTTTCAAAAAGTTTTATTTATTTGCTTTATTTACATTTTTTACTGAAGTAATACATCTCTGACATGTTGTTTTTTAAATGCAGAAATGAAAACATTTTGGCAGTTTTGGAACATATAATTGGTGCTTTAAATGTATTTCTAAGAACATCTACAATAAATTGCCGCAGGAGAGTGTGTGCACTTGGTGAAGAGATCCTACCCACTATTATGTATGTTTGGTCTCAGCGAAGACCTCAGGATCACTTGAAGGAGGAAATTGTTGAATTTTTCAGCATTCAGTTGCATGTACATCACCCCAAAGGAGCCAAAACAGAAGAAACAGGTAATGTATTTTATGAAAGCATGGAAAAAAATATACTATTTTTGAATTAAACCATTAGGTATAAGCCTTTAGATGTGTTTTCAGGAAAATGTAATATGCTATATTTTGTAACTAGGAATTCTTGTTTTGTGGTAGGTTTATGTCAGAGGCTGAATCTGTTTATAAATAATGAGCCTAACAAGGTAATGCAAGACTCACATTAATTCTAGAAGCTCTACAGGGAAAAGCAACCAAATGCATGCCTGGATCAAAAGGCATGTGCTTCTGCAACAAACTAAGTAAACTGAAGCTCTTTACACTTGAGCATAGAAGGCCACGTTGGGAACCTTATCTATCAATAATGTTGATATAGCAGAATTCTTTCACTTAAACAGCGAATCCTTAAGGAAACCAGTAGAAATTAGGGGTGCCTTCAAAACAGAATCTGGGAAGTTCTTTGTGTAAAGAGTAATGAGAGTCTGGAGCAAACTTTTTAGTGATGCATTGGTGGCTGAAATTTTAGCAAATTTTAATAACTATCAATATTAGATAATTACTTTATTAAACTACTTGTATTAATGTACACATATCTGGCATATGGGAGTAACTTTTTTTCTTAAGTTTTTTCTTTAAATAGAAATAATGTACTGTCAAATTATAATGATACAGGTGCCTATGCAGATGACTGGAGCAAGTGGCAAAGTCTGCTATACAGCTTATATGATGCCATTGCTAGTGAACTAAACCAAATTGGAAGTAGAGGGAAGTACAGCACTGGATTTCGACCCATAGCTGTGAAAGAGAATATAGTTGAGTTGATGGCAGATATTTGTCACCAGGTAAAACTATATATATTTAAATAGGCTTGTTGGTAAAGTCTTCTTGTTCAAGGTTTAAATGTAACTGTAAATCTTAATATTACATATATCAGTAACATTTACAAAGCATTGTGGTTAATAGGTACACTGCAAACAGCATGTTTACTGGTTCAGTGCCCAACAAGTTTTCACTTTGTGACCAAGAACAGCTCAGTAAATCTTTCAGTATTCCAAACTGTATAAACAGATAAAAATTAGTATCATTGTGTTTTGTGCAATGGATTAAAATATCAGCTAAATAAGTATTTCACTGATCTATAAAACAGTGGTAGTGCTGCTACCTCGCAGTAAGGAGACCTAGGTTCGCTTCCCGGGTCCTCCCTGCGTGGAGTTTGCATGTTCTCCCCTTGTCTGCGTGGGTTTCCTCCGGGTGCTCCGGTTTCCTCCCACAGTCCAAAGACATGCAGATTAGGTACATTGGCGATCCTAAATTGTCCCTTGTGTGTGTGTGTGTGTGCACCCTTCGGTGGGCTGGCGCCCTGCCCGGGGTTCGTTCCTGCCTTGTGCCCTGTGTTGGCTGGGATTGGCTCCAGCAGACCCCTGTGACCCTGTAGTTAGGATATAGTGGGTTGGATAATGGTTGGATGGATAAAATGGAAGGGTAGAAAATAGATGGGTAGAGGGAATTTGCTTATAGAATTTTGAAAATTGCATCATCTTCTGATTTTAAGTTTTATCCTGTTTCATCATTTTTGGTGTTTTTTTTTATTCAGCTTTTTACACAGGATTCAAGGATCTTAGAAATCACACAATCCACAGCTCAAAGAGAAACACATCATGGAGTAGCAAACAAACGCAGACGTATAGACATCGGTTGGGAAGTTATTCGAGACAAGCTACAGATCTCTCAGAGTGATTTTGATATTATTCCTTGGTGAGATTTTTTTTTAATATTTTATTCGAACTGTTAGACCCCATGGTCCAGGAACACCTAAAAGTAGAGGTGACCTAACCTAAACTGCTCTCCAATGAAGAAACAGCAAACTCTTTCAGAGTTGATTGGTAGTCAGAATTATACCAATATAACTGATTAACCAATAAACCCTGGAACCCTAAATAAGTCCCAATTGTTAATATTTAACTGACTGTCGCAATCCAGTTAAAAAAAAACAACTAAAAAATGCTTTATTTTGTTATTTGTCTTTTTAAATATTGTTTCATGTATTTTAACATATTCCCAATTTCTTTAGCTATTGGTTTTTAACATCATCATTTGCTGCCATTTTTGAACAAGCTATGAGTTATTTGACATCATGGACCATAAGGTGCATACTAATTCAGCGTGAGCAGGAACGCTCAATAAAACTGAATAAAAAAAAAAAATTCAATTGACAGTGAGATATGAAGAAGGCAGATTCACCAGCATTTGTGTGTCAACTTTTACCCCTCCAGATCTAAAAATTTCTAGTTCCATTGTCTCAAAACATCACTCACATCTACTGTTATTCCCAGTTTTAGACAAAAAGTAACCACGTCAGATCTGGGGCAGGGGTGTGGGGGTTGGGGGAAGGAGGCGGCATTGGACGTTATATCGTGATCTTGTCTGAGAAAATAAGAGTGAAAAAAAACGCTAACTTTTACAAGTCCTATAAATTTACACCGGCTGTTACAGACACAAATGAAATGTATGTTTTTATTGTACAGTATAATAATAACAATAAGAGCAGCTCACTACTCAAAACAGTAAATTTGCAGGGGAGCTGGTTTCAAACTCACGACCTTTGGATTATAAGTCGACAGCTGTAACAGCTGCACCACGGAAGCTGTCATATTGTAGTTGCCCTTTTTATGGAAGTGTTTATTTGATATTTGGCCATCAGCCTTTACATTTTATATAGTTCATGTGTACATTTTTTCATTTATTACTAAAACATGAAAAACATTTCTGTTTTAACGATTTGTTTATGTAGATTGTTTAGACACAAAACGCACATCAAGTTATTTCCCCTTACAATTCTGAGTAGCTCACTCCCAGATAATCAATCAAGGCAGGAACTGGGAGAACTTCTTGGCCGTTCTGAGGCGATGGGAGGGATGGTATAAGGCTGCTTGCTACTTGGGCCAATTGACACACTAGCAAAATACCCGCGCTTCGCAGCGGAGAAGTAGTGTGTTAAAGAAGTTATGAAAAAGAAAAGGAAACATTTTAAAAATAACGTAACATGATTGTCAATGTAATTGTTTTGTCACTGTTATGAGTGTTGCTGTCATATATATATATATTTAAATATACATATATACACACACATATATATGTATATACATATACACAGACACATATATACATATATATATATATATATATATATATATATATATATATATACTATATATATATATATATATACATACATATATATACTATATATAGCAAAATCCCCGCGCTTTGCAGCGACAAAGAACTGCTTTTACATTTTTATTAAGAAGAAAAGAAAACCTTTTTAAACTGAGGGAAAATATACCAATAACGTATAGTTGTCCAGGAGAAAAGCAATCTTGCCTGAAATCAATGGCATCGTTTTGTAGGGTCTGTCCCTGAGACTTATTACTTGTCATCGCGCAGCAGAGCCTTACTGGAAATTGGAGGCATCTGAATTGAAATGGGAGATCAGAGGGTATAAAGGGGATGCGAGGAATACATTGAGTGTGGAGAAACGCTAAAGACAGCGTGTGTATTAACTTGTGGATTTTTCTGTGAGTACTTGGTGGCAGCGTGACGAAGTTGCTTCCGCAAGACCGCGATAGCTGTGGAGCTCAATTCGGAGCATATTCTTTTCCTACCTTGTCAATTGTGTAATGCATTTTTTGAACAGATTTGATGCATGGAACTGATCACTCGTACTGCGTTTAGTCAGTTCACGTGAGCTGCTCTCTTGTGTGATGTTGCGATGTCCACGGCTTTATTTAATATTAGCTAAGACCCGGCACTTAAAAGTTTCTCGCTACAACAATTTTAACTCCGTTACAAAGTGATCCAAAGTCTCGTTTATACCTCGTGTCTTCCCATTAAACTTGTATCTCGCGAGTAAAGTATTCGGCGTTTTTCTTCAGCGCTCTTTGGGAGCTCTTCGTTAATTCCTATGTACTAAGGTCACAGTCAGTTCACGTGATTACGTAGGAGGCGTGATGATGTCACACACAGCTCCCCCTCCCACGGCCATCGACCTAACGTCCATTACAGTATATGGAGAAAAATAGGTTCCAGTTATGACCATTACGTGTAGAATTTCGAAATGAAACCTGCCCAACTTTTGTAAGTAAGCTGTAAGGAATGAGCCTGCCAAATATTAGCCTTCCACCTACACAGGAAGTTGGAGAATTAGTGATGAGTGAGTCAGTGAGGGCTTTGCCTTTTATTAGTATAGATTTAGAAGACAAAAAAGGCTGATGGAGAGGTGCGAAGGGATTTAAGGTGGGACGGAATTATGAGTTTTTTCGTTGGCTCTGGTAATTCTAGTGTTTAAAGGCCCATATAGGAAGTGACATCATCAAAAGGGCTGGAATCAAAAGTGTTGTCATCTGGACCGGAAGTGATGTCGGCAGCTGTCCCGGTGCCAGAAGTGATGTCTTCTGAGGCGCCGGAACCTTGCAGGATTACAGTTACTCAGACCCTTTAGCTGACTCCTACTCATATGTGTGTAACAAGGCCCTCCCCTCAGCCCAGACCCATTGGGTCGGGTGTCCTGCACCGAGAGGTCATGGGCATGAGAAAGAGCATCAGTGTTAGCGTGGAGAGAGCCCTTATGATGAATTAGCAAAAACTTGTAAGGTTGGAGGTCAAGAAACCACCTAGTGACCCTTGATTTTGATTCTTTGTAAAGGCTCATCCAATGTAAGGGAGCATGATCTGTCACCAGAGTGAACTCCCGGACCAAGAGGTAGTACCTCAACTGCGTAATCGTCCATTTAATCGCAAGGGCTTCCCTTTCCACTGCTGAATACCTGGTCTCCTGATCCAACAGTTTCCGGCTCAGGTACACAACCGGTTGTTCAACACCATCGACACATTGGCTCAGCACAGCCCCTAGGCCTGTGTCCGAAGTGTCCGTCTTGAGAATAAAAGGGAGAGAAAAATTAGGAGCTTGTAATATTGGTACTGAAGTAAGAGCCTGTTTTAAGTGACAGAATGCAGCGTCCGTCTTGTCAGTCCAAACCACATGATTAGGACCCCTTTTCTTTGTTAGATCAGTGAAGGGCGCCGCTCTCTCTGAAAACCTAGGTACGAACCGGCGGTAGTACCCGGCCAATCCGAGAAATGCTGTGGTTTCATAGTACCACAACCCACCAGGTAGCCCAAATATTTAGCCTCTTTAAGTCCAAAGAAACATTTGTTTGGATTGATATGAAGCCCGGCTTCTTCCCACTGCCCTTCGTGTTCCTACCACATGCTGGAATAGATGACAACGTCATCCAGATAGGCAGCACTATATGCATTATGGGGGCGGAGCACTTTGTCCACCAGACACTGGAAAGTCGCAGGAGCCCCGTGTAACCCGAACGGAAGGAGACGATACTGCTAGTGTCCGCTAGGGGTGCTAAGCCTCAGCCTGTGCTGATTGTGCCTCTTCCATATGACTTTTTAAAATAGGTCGGATTTTTCCAAATCTATCGCATAATTGCGCGATATATTCCAAAATATTTGTAGCAGGAAGAGCCTCTCCTTCCCAGCCTTCTTTCAAAATATCCAGTATACCTCGGGGTTGTCGTCCGTATAATAATTCAAAAGGTGACAACCCTGTAGAGTCTTGTGGGACTTCCCGATAGGCAACGAGAACGAGGGGGAGGAGTTGATCCCAATTCCTCCCATCTCCGCTGACCACCTTGCATAGCATCTGCTTGAGAGTCTGATTAAACCTCTCTACTAGACTGTCGGTTTGAGGATGATACACCGCGGTCTTTAAGTGCTTTATTTTCAGTAACTCGGCCGTTTCCCTGAACGTCTCTGAGGTAAAAGGCGTCCCTTGGTCTGTTAGGACTTCTTTAGGGATGCCTCTCTTGCAAAGACCCCTACTAGTTCCCGTGCAATTGCTTTAGATGTAGCTGAGCACAAGGGAACAGCTTTCAGGTATCGGGTCGCATAATACACGAGGACTTATATATATTTATTACTCGGGCTGAGGGCTCTAAAGGTCCTACAATATCGACACTGATTCTTTCAAAGGGGACATCAACTAAGGGAAGGGGAACGAGAGGAGCATGGTCCCTCCTAGGAATTTGCCGTAATTGACATTTTGGAGAAGAAATATAAAAACGCAGAACCAACTTGTTAATTCCCTGCCAATAAAGCCTGAGTTTGACCCGCTCTAAAGTTTTTTTGGAGCCCAAATGTCCTCCAAGGAGGTGGGCGTGTGCTAATTCACAAAACTGCCGCCGGTAGGCTCGTGGGATTAAGAACAGTTTCTGGATTTCCCCCCAACCATGTTCCGTGACCCAATATAATAGATAATTTTCGATTACAAAGAGAGGTAGTGTTTCGAATGGGCTGATGTGTGCGTTGGCCATTGACGAGGACCACTGCATTCTTTGCAAATTTTAGGGAGTCATCATTCCACTGCTCCCTTTTGAAAGAAGCTGGCATTTTCCTAAACTGAAAGTGTATCTCGGAGAGAGGGTCTGGCCTGACCTCAAGGGGTGGGGATTCCTCCAGACTCGTTGAGGCACAGGTGAATGATGTATTCGCCTGCAACAGTCCAGGAGTCTCCCCGTCCTCCTCGTGGGCTTCTGTATCTCTCTCCGCTGGCTTTGTACACGGTGTGGAGAGAGCTTGAGACGAGTTATCCCCATCTATAACGAGTGCTAAGGTTTTTTTTGAGAGTAGTCAATAGTTTACCACAATTGTTATCAGACCAGTCCCGCCCCAGAATCACTAGAAAAGGAGGATTTGGGTGGACTGCCATGGGAATTTTTTTTTTACCGATCCTCCCTGACTGATGAAACATAGGGCTGTATTGTACATACAGATTTCTCTGTGTATGCATTTTATACTGGTCTTTTCTTGAATTGTTTGTCGCGGTAAGATACAGTGGGTACGGAAAGTATTCAGACCCCCTTCAATTTTTCACTCTTTGTTATATTGCAGCCATTTGCTAAAATTATTTAAATTAATTTTTTTCCTCATTAATGTACACACAGCACCCCATATTGACAGACAAAAAAAAGAATTTTTGAAATTGTTTTAGATTTATTAAAAAAGAAAAACTGAAATATCACATGGTCCTAAGTATTCAGATCCTTTGCTGTGACATTCATATATTTAACTCAGGTGCTTTTCATTTCTTCTGATCATCCTTGAGATCACCTTCATTTGAATCCAGCTGTGTTTGATTATACTGATTGGACTTGATTAGGAAAGCCACACACCTGTCTATATAAGATCTTACAGCTCACAATGCATGTCAGAGCAAATGAGAATCATGAGGTCAAAGGAACTGCCTGAAGAGCTCAGAGACAGAATTGTGACAAGGCACAGATCTGGCCAAGGTTACAAAAAAATTTCTGCTGCACTGTAGGTTCCCAAGAGCACAGTGGCCTCCATAATCCTTAAATGGAAGACGTTTGGGACGACCAGAACCCTTCCTAGAGCTGGCCGTCCGGCCAAGCTGAGCTACCGGGGGAGAAGAGCCTTGGTGAGAGAGGTAAAGAAGAACCCAAAGATCACTGGTTGAGCTCCAGAGATGCAGTCAGGAGATGGGAGAAAGTTGTAGAAAGTCAACCATCACTGCAGCCCTCCACCAGTCAGGGCTTTATGGCAGAGTGGCCTGTCGGAAGCCTAGCCCGCATGGAGTTTGCTAAGGACTCTGAGATGGTGAGAAATAAGATTCTCTGGTCTGATGAGACCAAGATAGAACTTTTTGGCCTTAATTCTAAGCGGTATGTGTGGAGACAACCAGGCACTGCTCATCACTTGTCCAATACAGTCCCTTACAGTGAAGCATGGCGGTGGCAGCATCATGCTGTGGGGGTGTTTTTCAGCTGCAGGGACTAGACGACTGGTTGCAATCGAGGGAAAGATGAATGCGGCCAAGTACAGGGATATCCTGGACAAAAACCTTCTCCAGAGTGCTAAGGACCTCAGACTGGGTCGAAGGTTTACCTTCCAACAAGACAATGACACTAAGCACATGGCTAAAATAACGAAGGAGTGGCTTCAAAACAACTCTGTGACTGTTCTTGAATGGCCCAGCCAGAGCCCTAACTTAAACCCAATTGAGCAACTCTGGAGAGACCTAAAAATGGCTGTCCACCAACGTTTACAATCCAACCAGACAGAACTGGAGAGGATCTGCAAGGAGGAATGGCAGAGGAATGGTAGAGGATCCCCAAATCCAGGTGTGAAAAACTTGTTGCATCTTTCCCAAGAAGAATCATGGCTGTATTAGCTCAAAAGGGTGCTTTTACTAAATACTGAGCAAAGGGTCTGAATACTTAGGACCATGTGATATTTCAGTTTTTCTTTTTTAATAAATCTGCAACAATTTCAAAAATTCTTTTTTTTGTCTGTCAATATGGGGTGCTGTGTGTACATTAATGAGGAAAAAAATTAATTTAAATAATTTTAGCAAATGGCTGCAATATAACAAAGAGTGAAAAATTGAAGGGGGTCTGAATACTTTCCGTACCCACTATATCGGCAATCAACAATGGAAATGTTGCTGCCGGAATCAAACAGGGCTTCTAGTTTATAACCATTAATGACTACAAGTCCCATATTTGATAACGTCAGGGGGTTGCCTAGAGCTCCCGCCCTCCACCTACATCCCGCCTCTTTCCCGGGTAGGTTGCATGCACGGCGGCCCAGGAACTCAGAGACAGGCTCTGATTTATGTGGAAGAGACTTATTTTGTAGGACATAATCTCTAGGAAATCCACTAGAGGACTGTTCTGCTCTCCCAGATTTCGAAGCTGGCATGGGTGGTTTTATGAGCTGTATAAGCTCTTCCATTGAATGGAAATCTCCCCAGTCTGGCTGGGCAAATTTTTTGAGAAGGCCCTGTAAAAAAATAAAGCAGGCGACCTGCTGCACTATTTGACGGGTGGTCAATTCAAATGGCCTTAGCCATAAGACCACCTGCTTCCAGAGGGTTATTGCCTGCTCCTGGATCGATCTTTCCGGATCAAACTCCCATTTCTTTATTCTTCTTGCCTGCTAGACTTAGGGATAGCCCATATTACCTTAGTCCCAATGGGCGGCTCAGCTCTCTCCTCCGAGAGAGCATAATAAGCCCTTTTCGTTTCATCTCCAGAAACCAGCCTATGTCTATGCTTCCCTTTCACACTCTCCACTTGGTAAGTTACCAGCCCGGGTTTGTATTTTGGGAGCGGAGCCTGTACTGAGTCCTTCCTGACCCCCAAATGCACTCCCACCCTAGAAACTCGGCCCCAGTACTTTTCTACCTGGTTTCCTATTAGTTTGTGTCCCGGTTTCTTCTGGGAGTTCATCCTGCCGACTACGTCATTGTGACAAGAAAGAATCCAAACATCATAAAGGTTTGGGGCAGCCACCTATATATTGTTTTTTCCCCTCTGCAAAACTCGAAATAAGTAGCACAATGTGCATAGAACAGAGTCCAAAACAGAAATGACCACAAGAGACAAAAGGGCCGGAATCAGTAGTGATGTCGTCTGGACTGGAAGTGACATCAGAAAAGGGCCCGGTGCCGGAAGTGATGTCAGCAAAGGGACTGGCACAGGAAGTGATGTCTTCTGAGACGCCAGAACCTTGTAGGATTTTCCAGGAAAGGTCTGTAGGGAACTGAGAAAGACAGTCAGTGCACTCTGCCACCCCCTGGTCAGATGTTTTATTACATTTACTCAGACCCTTTAGCTGCCTCCTACTTGCATGTGTGTGACAATATCTATACTAATAAAAGGCAAAGCCCTCACTGACTGACTGACTGACTGAATCACTGACTGACTCACTGACTCATCACTAATTCTCCAACTTCCTGTGTAGGTAGAAGGCTGAAATTTGGCAAGCTCATTCCTTACAGATTACTTACAAAAGTTAAGCAGGTTTTGTTTCGAAATTCTACGCGTAATGGTCATAACTGGAACCTACTTAGTTACATATATACGGCCATAGCCTGCAGCTCGTTCGCCGTGAGAGGCGGAGTTGCATCCCCCATCATCACGCCTCCCACGTAATTGAGTGCCTGCCCATATAAAACCGTCTGTCAGCAGCAATCCAATAGACACGCTGCCGTTAAATATTCGCGGGTGAAGGACTGTGCTTATGCAAACGAAGATGAGATGGTCAGGGATTGAATAGTGTTTGGCACAAACTCATGCAAAAGTGCGAGAGAAACTTTTAAGTGCCGGGTCTGAGCTAACATTAAATAAAGCCATGGACATTGCAAGATCGCACAAGATAGCACAAGCACGGCTGAGAACCTTCGATGCATGTACTCCGAGCGGCTCACGTGATACTAATGCAGTAGGAAAGGAACAACCCTCTGACGCTGAACATGCCTTTGTAGACATATCAATAGGAAAGCAAGGTGTAAAGCTAAAGTTTAAATTACGTTCATAAACATGCTGTCACTAAATATTCGCAGGCAAATCCACAACTTAATACCGGGAATGCCTGTTAAACATCTTAGATTCATGAGTACCGATTTGGGTAGTGATCACTTCGATGAATGAAACCTGTTATCTTTACAACGGTTGACAACGAAGATGAGATGGTCAGGGATAGACTAGACAAACACGGAATGTAACTTGAACACAACACATCCTCCAAATACGAACCTGATTGAAAGAAATAATGATAATTAAATCCTTGATTACAGCAACACTCATAACAGTCACAAAACAGTTACATTGACAATCATGTTACATTATTTTTAAAATGTTTTCTTTTTCATAACTTCTTTAACACACTACTTCTCCGCTGCGAAGCGTGGGTATTTTGCTAGTATGTATTGTGAACGCCACCCGGGCACAGACAGGCGGACATCTTGTTTGAAACACCACCACACGTTTATTTACAATATTTACACAACAATAGTGGTCACAAAGACCCAGTCACGTGCACAAACCCCAAATAGTCCTCAAACTCCTGGCCACAATGCCTTTCTTCGGGCCGCCTCCACAACTCCTCTTGCCTCGTCCTTCTTCCACCCGACTCTAGCCTCGAATGAAGGGAGACGGCCCCTTTTATACAGGACCCGGATGAGCCCCAGGTGTTCCCGCATTCTCCTCTAGCCACGCCCCAGCGTGGCGGAAGTGCCGGCTGTTCTCCCGGCAGCTCTCCGGGTATCCTCCAAAGTCTTCCCCCCAGCACTTCCTGGTGTGGCGGGAGTGCTGGGGAAACAAGTCCCCAAGGCATTGGGGCGCCTCCTGGCGGTGACCACGGGCCCCTACAGGGAAGGGCTTCCATGCCCTTGACCCGTGGCCCCCAAAGCAACCCGGAAGGCAAACCCCACGTGATCCAGGCAGGGCTCTGACCCTCTTCCGTCCCTCCTGGCGCCCCGCCGGGTCATGGCCCCTGGCATCCCTGACAGTGCCCCACAGCCAGCGAAGACCACTCGTGGGCAAGAGCGACCTGTCCCGCGAGGGCAGCAGAGCCCCGAAACGGGCCCCACTCGAGGATAGCCGGGTCCGGCCCCGCACTCCTAGCAGGGACAGGGCGGAGACACAATCCGAGCACCAGCCCTTGGTGCATCCCTGTGCCTCGCACAGGTTGTGCTCCCCCCTTTTACCGACACCCCGGGCCTCCTCGATCGGCACCCCTCCGAGACCTCCGCGCCTTTGGTCCGAGCCACTCGTTCCCCCGTAGGCTCCTCCAGCTGTGAGCGCAGCTGCGCACCGGCAGAGAGAACATTCCGCTGACGGCCCGACATCAGAGGGCTGTTCCGCCACGAAGGGGTTCCTTCAGCCCGCCCGGGTCCGGCCCCTACAAAAGAGAACACAGGGGCAGAACCGCTGCCAGCACCCAGCTCGTGCCATGCACGGCAGCGCTCCCTCCAATCACCCCGCACTTGCCTGATCGGCACCCTCTCCGCGCTTCCGTGGTTCCTCTCGATGATGGAGTCGCCGGCACCGCTTCACTCTGGGACGCCATGACGGTTTGAGACTCCTTATGGAATAAAAGGCGCTCTGTCCCGCTCTGCGTCCCTATAGTGCGGCGCAAGACCGCAGCCACTCGGGCGGAGGGCGCTAGGACCCGGGCACTTAGCAGCCCGTGTCCATTCAGCGCCCTCACGGACTCCCCTCGCCACAAGATACAGCCGCGGCGCCGCACTCCTGTCGGAGGGCTGCTTACTCGAACTGATCGCTGTCATCACAGCCTTTTCAGCAGACCCTCCCGTATGCTTTACGGAGTCGGCTGTACTCACCGTCTCCGCTGTACCTCTCCGCTGGAGATTCCAGCGTCGCGCCGCCCCGCTGTTGATTGAACGTTTCAGCGCCAGCGAGCCTTCCTCTCCAGTTCCAGCACCTCAGCCCGGAGGGCACATAGCACCTGTAACACACGCTGCCCGGCGGGCTGAAGGGACACCCCAGCTCCGCCAAAGCAGCCGGCAAAGACGGGAAGTGAAGCGACGGAGCCTACCTTTCTGTCAGCCTCCAGCGCCGCCACTTCCTGTGGGCCTCTCCTCCGCCCAATCGGTCTCCCCTGCCCGTGATGGACATTCCTTGGTCCCGCCTCTCTGCAGTCATCGGCGGGCCCGCAAGACACACCGCCCAATCGCGTGCCTGTCAGGGGAGGGACTTCTGGTCCGCGGCCATCTTGCCTCCCCTTCTGCGGTGGCGACGGGCCTGCCGGCAGCCCTGCTGTTGCCAGCGCCTTCGAGCTGCAGCGCCTCCTCCTCCACAGCCCTCGCGCTGCCGCCACGCTGCCGGAGCCCCGCAGACCAGCATGCGCCTGCCACCGACGCGGATCCGGGAGGTCCCTGCCTGCAAAGAGAAAACACGCCCGTCCCCATGGGCCGGCTGCCGCTAGGCAGGGAACTCACCTTCCCGGACTCGTCAAACCGAGGACACTTCCTCGGCGTGGCCTTTCTTGACGCCATGCGGTCCCGGGCTCCTTCAGCAACGGCCTGCTTGTAGGAGACCGCTGCACTCGTTGTAGGCACGCCACCTGCCCGCATCAGGGAAACATGGCCTTCCTGCGGACCCCTGGCGTCCGTGGGGTTCTTTACCCGCGGGCTGTGTGCACGCAGCACCAGCGTACGTGGGTGGGGTCCCTGCTGCACCGGCCGCCCACATCAATATGTTTTTGATCAGGTCTCCGCCTTGAAACAGGCGGAGCATCCTGCCGACTATGCCAGATGTGAACGCCACCCGGGCACAGACAGGCGGACATCTTGTTTGAAACACCACCACACGTTTATTTACAATATTTACACAACAATAGTGGTCACAAAGACCCAGTCACGTGCACAAACCCCAAATAGTCCTCAAACTCCTGGCCACAATGCCTTTCTTCGGGCCGCCTCCACAACTCCTCTTGCCTCGTCCTTCTTCCACCCGACTCTAGCCTCGAATGAAGGGAGACGGCCCCTTTTATACAGGACCCGGATGAGCCCCAGGTGTTCCCGGCATTCCTCCTCTAGCCACGCCCCAGCGTGGCGGAAGTGCCGCTGTTCTCCGCAGCTCTCCGGTATCCTCCAGTCTTCCCCAGCACTTCCTGGTGTGGCGGGAGTGCTGGGGAAACAAGTCCCCAAGGCATTGGGGCGCCTCCTGGCGGTGACCACGGGCCCCTACAGGGAAGGGCTTCCATGCCCTTGACCCGCGGGCCCCAAAGCAACCCGGAAGGCAAACCCCACGGATCCAGGCAGGGCTCTGACCCTCTTCCGTCCCTCCTGGCGCCCCGGCCGGTCATGGCCCCTGGCATCCCTGACAGTATGTATGTATATATATATATATATATATATATATATATATATATATATATATATATATATATATATATATATATATATATATATATATATATATATATATATATATATATATATATGTAGTACAGGCCAAAAGTTTGGACACACCTCCTCATTCAATGTGTTTTCTTTATTTTCATTTCCATTTACATTGGTAGATTCTCACTGAAGGCATCAAAACTATGAATGAACACATGTGGAGTTATGTACTTAACAAAAAAAGGTGAAATAACTGAAAACATGTTTTATATTTTAGTTTCTTCAAAATAGCCACCCTTTGCTCTGATTACTGCTTTGCACACTCTTGGCATTCTCTCGATGAGCTTCAACAGGTAGTCACCTGAAATGGTTTTCACTTCACAGGTGTGCCTTATCAGGGTTATTTAGTGGAATTTCTTGCTTTATCAAAGGGGTTGGGACCAGCAGTTGTGTTGTGCAGAAGTCAGGTTAGTTGGACGATCATTTATTTTTCAACAGGACAATGACCTCAAACACACCTCCAGGCTGTGTAAGGGCTATTTGACCAAGAAGAAGAGTGATGGAGTGCTGTAAATGGTCATGAAAATAAAGAAAACACATTGAATGAGGAGGTGTGTCCAAACTTTTGGCCTGTACTGTGTGTATATATATATATATATATATATATATATATATATATATATATATATATATATATATATATATATATATATATATATATATATATATATATATATATATATATATATAATGTATGTGTGTGTATATACAGTCATATGAAATCGTTTGGAAACCCTTCTTAATTCTTCGGATTTTTGTTTATCATTGGTTGAGCTTTCAAAGTAGCAACTTCCATTTAATATATGCCTTATGGAAACAGTAGTATTTCAGCAGTGACATTAAGTTTATTGGATTAACAGAAAATATGCAATATGCATCATAACAAAATTAGACAGATGCATACATTTGGGCACCCCAACAGAGATATTACATCAATACTTAGTTGAGCCTCCTTTTGCAAATATAACAGCCTCTAGACGCCTCCTATAGCCTTTGATGAGTGTCTGGATTCTGGATGGAGGTATTTTTGACCATTCTTCCATACAAAATCTCTCCAGTTAAATTTGATGGCTGCCGAGCATGGACAGCCTGCTTGAAATCATTCCCATAGATTTTCAAAGATATTTAAGTGACTGTGACGGCCATTCCAGAACATTGTACTTCACCTCTGCATGAATGCCTTTGTAGATTTCGAACTGTGTTTTGGGTCATTGTCTTGTTGGAATATCCAACCCCTGCGTAACTTCAACTTTGTGACTGATGCTTGAACATCATCCTGAAGAAGTTGTTGATATCGGGTTGAATTCATCCAACCCTCAACTTTAACAAGGCCCCCAGTACCTGAACTAGCCACACAGCCCCACAGCATGATGGAACCTCCACCAAATTTGACAGTAGGTAGCAGGTGTTTTTCTTGGAATGTGGTGCTGTTCTTCCGCCATGCAAAGCGCTTTTTGTTATGACAAAATAACTCAATTTTTGTCTCATCAGTCCAAAGCAAAATGTTCCAAAAATCTGGCTTGTCTAAATGAGCATTTGCATACAGCAAGCGACTCTGTTTGTGGCATGAATGCAGAAAGGGCTTCTTTCTTATCACCCTGCCATACAGATGTTCTTTGTGCAAATTGCGCTGAATTGTAAATTGATGTACAGATACATCATCTGCAGCAAGATGTTCTTGCATGTCTTTGGAGGTGATCTGTAGATTGTCTGTAACCATTCTCACAATCCTGCGCATATGCCCCTCCTGTATTTTTCTCGGCCTGCCATACCTGGGTTTTACAGCAACTGTGCCTGTGGCCTTCCATTTCCTGATTGCATTCCTTACAGTTGAAACTGACAGTTTAAACCTCTGAGATAGCTTTTTGCTTTTTGCTTTTTTTTAGCTTTAGCCTTCCCCTAAACCATGATACTGAACAATCTTTTTTTTCAGATCTTTTGAGAGTTTCTTTGAGGATCCCATGCTGTCACTCTTCAGAAGAGAGTCAAAGGGAAGCACAGCTTGCAATTGACCACCTTAAATACCTTTTCTCATGATTGGACACACCTGTCTATGAAGTTTAATGCGTAATGAGCTAATCCAACCGATTTGGTGTTGCCAGTAATCAGTATTGAGCAGTTACATACATTCAAATCAGCAGAATTGCAATGGTACCCACATTTTTGCACAGCCAGTTTTTCACATTTGATTTAATCTCATTCAACTAAATACTGCTTCACTAAAAATCTTTGCTTGGACAAAACCCGATGATTTCCGCACGTGTTCAGACTCTCCCTGTGCAGCGAGCGAGAGAGGGAGAGAGGGGGCTGGCCATGTAAGGCCGAGAAGGCAGTTAAAGAATGCACCGGGCTTGTTTGTAAAGAGACTGCTTCGAACGTTGTATTTAAAGAAGACTTTTTTCTATTGAATTTTAACTTCCACTTCACTTCTGTTTACAGCGATTGGTTCATAGTGTGCATTGTTGCAATGTTACTTTTCTTGGTTGTTTATTAAATTATGGATTTTTCAAATGTTCATGTTTTTTCCTGTGCTTAAAACTCATTAAAAAAAAAAAAAGTGTTTACAGCGAGCGGTTCCTAAGGCTATAACGTGAATTCTTGCAATGTTACTTTTCTCTGTTCAAGGTTTTCTCAGTGTTATTCAATGTTTTTACATTTAGTTTACTATTACGCTGTGCAGTCTATGCTTTAATTAACTATTTTTGTGCTTAAAAATCTTTAAAAAAATATATTTACATACAGTTCGTACGGTCTGGAACGGATTAATTGTATTTATATACAATCCTATGGGGGAAATCACTTCGGGTCAAGACCAAATTGGGTTTTGGAACGAATTACGGTCGTGACCCAAGGTTCCACTGTACTTATTTCCTGTCTTTGTCAGGTCCTGAAAGCAAAGCATGGAACAAACTATATACTTAGGTAAATAAGTAGTCTTATTTTTTCATGGAAGAAAAGAATTGTATGTTCGGGAGGTGTATCAACTATTTGAACATAAGTGTGATTGCTGGTATAAGTGAGATGGTTCCCTCCATTTAATTTCATCTTTATTAAGCCAAATCAGCAATACTACCATATATAATATATCACAGTCTTTAACATTTTAAGCATTAACTGTGTTTTATTTTATAGTCTTGTTGCATAGCGAATGTTTTTGCATTAATAATTGTAAATCCCTCCTGATTTTTAAGGTTGCAGATCACTTCAGTGCTTGTTTCAAAGTATCCTTCCATCCTTCCAAACAAGGAGATTATTCCCCTTCTAACAGCTCTGCATCAGATCCTGATACAGCAACGAAGAGGGGAGAAGACTTCCTATGTGATAGAGTGTCTCAGCAAAATTGCATTTTGTCAGAGCATCAAGAAGGACCTAACATTTTCTCAGAAACCTGAGCTAATTAAAATCTGGACCAAGATATGGATGCTGACACTACATTGTGTTAGCTCCCCTCAGGTTGAGATTCAGAGCTTTGTGCTGTTGCAGTCAATAATGAAAGGAACCCTAATCCCCATGGATAAAGAATTTTGGAAGTTGTTTTATGGCTCTGCCTGTAAACAATCATAGTGAGTAAATCTTTGCTCTTGTTAGATATAACAATAAAAAATAATAATAGTAATAATTTATCTTTTTGATTGTCATCACATCAAACACCTAAAAATGTGAACAAAATTAGACACTTTGTTTGTTCTGCACTATGTGCAGTGACTTTAAGTAACTTAAACAAGAAAGAAGAGGATTTGTGAAAGTTCATGCATATTCTGAACTCTTTGTCTGGAAAAAAATGCTGGGACATGGTCACCACTATTTTGGCAAAGGTCAGGTGAAGAGTGTGTCCACATTGGCAAGATAGAGCAACTAGACATGCTGGTATGTAAGCGCAGGATCTGCTAAAAACAGTAAGCCCAATAGTTATGTGTGGTGCCTTGGAAATAGAATGGATAAGGGCAACACTATAGAAGCGAGAGATATGTAGGCTAGGTATTCATTCCCATAAGACACTAGAGAACAGGTAGCCCATCAGTTGTCAGGTGTACACAATCACCAACATAGTGGTATGAAGTCAGGAAAAGTTGGCAAAGAGGTTGCAAGAGCACCCTTCAATACATGGTGCAGGGTAATGGGCACATGGTGTTCAAATGAGAATGTGTGTTGGCTGCAAGAAAAACCCAACCCTTGGGGCGGACCCTGTAGCAAAGGTAGGACCTTCTTTACCCCATATGTCATTCTGGCGCTTGGCTAGTACTGTCAATGCATATTAAAGACATTTTATAATATGTAAAATAAGCCCATACTACAATCTGCCAATAGCTATTTACCATGGAAAATATTAATTGAAAAAAATAACCATTCATAATAATAAAATAATGCTATATAATGTTTTGTAACATCTGTACCTATTATAAAACAATTTCTTTTAATTTTTTAACATGAGTGCAATTTTGCTTCTATTAAAAGGATAACTGGTGCTTCAGCACATAGATTTAAACACTAGACTAATAGTCTGTGATTGTGCCAGGTAGTTTATTAATATATGCCATTTATGATACCTTATCATGTAGCCCTTTATTTTGCTATTCTGGGTTTAGTATTTAAAATTTTTCAATGTGCTATCTATTACATTGATTTTTCGACAAGATATTTTATTGATAATTTTAGACTAAACTCATAATAAGTTGTTCCTAAAGTTATATGGAGTTATTTATTGTTACATGAAGTTAGTTATTTGTTTATTCTTACAGTGCTGCAGCCCAATGCCTTGCTCAAGCTTTGACTAAGTATACCATTCCTGAATGGTTAGAAACAGGCCCAAAATATGCATCATCATCATTTGAAGGGAATGCACCATTGTCTGTTCGTGACACCATTATGAGATGGCTGTTACTGAATCAAATGGAGGAGGACACCACAGAAGAATTAATCACAACACATCCTATTGTCTGCAAGTAAGTTCAACTTGTTCTTTCATTCAGGAAGTCATGGTTGCCCATTTGTAATGTCATTTACTATTACATATTTCAGCTAAATATATGCTAGTTATCATAGGTAGCAATGATAAATCATTTATTGGTGTTTGGTTCAGGACATCTACCTTGTTTTTGCAGCATCATTTGTAGCAGTTTGTTCTCCAAATTTATATCAGGCATATTCTTGAGTATAAGACTTTTAGTTTTGCTTGCTGATTTTTTTCTTTGATTTAGTAGTTTAATTTTTTTTCAGAAAACTTGGGTATTATGTAGTTAACTTTTTATATTTGTGGAACAGGGGTATTTAATATGGTTTGGTATGTAACATATGGAACATGCATTTTTTCAGGGATTTTCCACATCACATTGTTCCAAGAATACTAGTTTCTTTGATGCTGAAAGATTCTAGAGGAGGAATGGAACTGTTTAAGTGCTCTGATATTTTTGAGAGGTAAAACATATACCATTTTACTAGTATTTAGTGTTTTGTAATGTTTTCAGTGAAAATGCTTTAGAAAAATGTTAAAAACAAGTGAATGTTAATTTGAAGGCCATATTGTTAAAACAGGTTTTGTCAGTGAAATGCCATAACCTCTGTGTCAATGTTTCTGTATTATGACGATCTTGTATAATAATGGCCTTGTAAAATTTTAATGCATTACTGATTAATCTCGTATATCAATATAATGTCAGTCTATTGTCCATATCTGCACTATGCTATTAAAATATTTTACAGTATTAATGTTGTTTGAACAGAACATTGGTTAACAATTTGTACATTAGTTAGCCCTGGTGCTTCAGAATCCTAGATTTGATTCACAGCTTTATTATTGTCTGGGTGCAATTTGGACTTTTACCTCATGTCTGCTTGGGTTTTCTTCAAGGTGCTTAAGTTTCATTCCATATGACACAGATATAATGCATATTAAATTAATTGTTTTCTTTTATCTTGGTAGAGTAATATATATATATATATATATATATATATATATATATATATATATATATATATATATATATATATATATATATATATATATATATATATATATATATATATATATATATTACTTTACTTTACTTTTCCCTATTGTATTATTAATATGTAGCCTTAGAATGCCTAATCTCACAGACAACCACTGTTTATAAAGTATTATTGTATATAACTTATCCCCACCTTCCTTTCTATATCTATAACCTCAGGCAATTAGATGTAGTAGAAAGACAAGCAGGAGTTAAGTTACACATAAAATAATGTATTACTGATAATATTCATAAATAATAACAAAATGCAAAGTACGTTTGAATATTGGTAATCATACAACCTGATTAAATGGTGATTTGTAGTTCAGGTGGCACACAGACTTGTAGTTACATAATGTCTCTAGTTAAGGCATCATTGGTGCTTAGCTTTCTTCAGAACAGGCCTTAAGCCTCATCAATATGGCTGAAGCTGTGCTCTTCATTGTGCTGTTCTTGTCAGTTCATGATGTGATGGTCTTCATCAGATGTTAGTAAGAGAGAGATTGTGAGGTTAAGCACGTACATTTATAGATGTTCTGTCCAACCCCTACAGCCAATAGGACATCATGGTACGTAGAGGCCTCTGAGACAAGCCAATTCCAAACAGCCATACCTTAGACCAATGGGGGAAATAGAACATCTTAACACCTTCCCACAAACCATATGTTAATGTAACCTGGCTTCCTTGTGCGTGTTGAAAGACTTTAGCAGAGAAATACTTATCAAACTGGTTTATGAGACATCCCCCAAATCCTGTCGTAAAATTATAAAGAGAATTAGTCGTACGGGGGAGGGGTGGCAAACACGAATGCCTCTCACCAGTAACAATAAATTACATTGCTTTGCCTAAATTATAAATAAAGACATACAAAACATTTATCAAGTTATATGCGAAATCTTACATCACAACACTGTTGAAACTAAATTTTTCTGCTGTGAGTGAATGTCACTTTGTGTGGTAGTGACTTCTGCAGTATAATAAGGTCCTATATAACGTTTGTTATTGCATTGTGCCCCATGCTCCTGGGATGCTTCTTTTTTTAATAATGCCGAAGTTAGGTCATAAAATGAATGCTTAGATAGCAGAATAAATACCTTGCTTAATTTAATCTATTAACTGTATTTTCACTGGTGTGCAAATCTATTGTTTTCAGAAAACTATTCAGTGGCCAATTGGGATGTTTGTTTGATGTTCATCCATAGTAAAGTCATTCTTCAGCTTTCTCATTTAGCTTGTAAACCTGACAGTAATTTTTTTTTCTTTTTTTGGTTATCAATTTTATATTGATGTCAAAGAAACAGTAAAGTAACAAAAAAAAAGACATTTTCATATTGAAATTTAAAAAAATACCCCCCACCGGTGCCCATCCAACCCCGGATCTGTTTAAGAAAGTAGATACTAATTTAGGAGTGATGGTACACACAGTCACTGACAGGGCCCAGAGGCTCACATGGCCAGTTGAGAAAAGAAATCTAATAGAAAAGAGGTAGATTGAAATCAAGGGTTTGCAGTCAGCCATGACTTGATCAGAGAGATAGTATTTTCCCATTTACTAATAGTATGCACAGGTACCCCAATAATCCACACAGCTGACGGTTCTAATAATGCTAAGTTGTAAAAAGAGGACTTCAGACAGAGAAAGTGACATATATGGGATTCTTCCATTGGGAGACTATTAGAACTTTGGCCGCTATTGTGGCCAATGAAGTAATGCGCTGATTGTGAAGGGAAAGAGAGACAGAAGAGAAATCTAACAGAAGTAGAGTGGAAGGAGAGCATGGAATAGAGATAGTTAAGATTGAGGAGAGGGCCTTAACAATTGAAGCCCAAAGAACACCAAAAGTAGGACATTCCCAGAACGTGTGGAAAAAAATACACTGTGCATTAAGAGCATACTATGGCAGAGAGAATCGGGGCTAAGCCATCAGGATACGCTTCCTGGGTAATAATAAACTCTATGGAAAATTTTATATTGGATGTGTTGGTGGTTAGAGTTTCTAGAAGAAATTTTAATGTTTTTAAAAATAGTATTCCAACACAATGGCATAGATAAGGTAAAATCTCTGGTCCATTTTTGAGTGACTGGGGTTAGATGTAGTTATGGAGTCACAAAGTTGAACAAATAGAACAGAAATGCATAATAGAATACAAGGGCGAGAAAAAGAAGTAAAATAATGGGTGGCTGGTAATTGGGGCAGAGAAATTTATTCCGCAGGTCCTGAGAATGGATTTAACCTGTAAAGAGAAAAAACCAACGAAGGAGGAATAGAATATTTGTTTTTCAGAGTCTGAAAAGAGGCACCCAGAGTTCCATCAAACAAATCGCCGACTGTGCTCATACCAGTAGAAACCCAAAGCGAGAAAGAGATGGGTTGCCCACCAATGTTGAGAGAGCTGTTGTGAAATAATGGTGTGAGGCAGTGGCAGTGCAGTGTGGAGCCAAGGTGCTTTTTCTACTTTGTGCCATACATGTAAAAGATAATTTATGAGAGATTATATTCATCTGCTCCCTTTTTTGTTTTAAATCTAATAAATGGTAGGTGTTTCAGAGTGTGGGGGGAAACAAGATTTGTTTCTACAAGTGGCTAGGGGAAAGTGTGGCGGTTCAGCCATAGGGATAACAGGCGAAGAACATATGCCCCAACATTTCAAAATCTGTAAGGGATCCAGATCTAATCAAAAAGGAGTGTTTGATAGCAGGTCTTTTCAATAGAAAAGTGCTGATAGGTGATCTGATAGCTGATCTGATCTGGATCCGAAAAGAGGAAAGTGGGTGGAGGGGGTGCATTGAGCTGACAAAGTTTAAAGGGGGACAATATTCAATTGAATGATTGCCAAACAAGTTTGAAAGGAGAGAGAGAGGTTATTCCAGTAGTTCATTGATTGTTTTACTTCATTAAATATAGTGTAGAAGTTTGACTGTACAATATCAGTAATGGAAGGAGTAATGGTGATTCATAAGTATTTGAAAGAGTTAACAACTGGAATGAAGAAAGGAAAAGAGTGAGATCGGCTGAAGCAGATTTGCTTCAGTTGATTTTATAGCCTGATAAGGAATTTGTATGGTAAAATGTGAGGAATGTCGGAAGGGGCATTTCCTAGGAACAGCAGAATGTCATTAGCATATATACTGTAGATACCTTGTGGACGTGAAAGTATGGTATATGTTCTTGTAAATCATCACTGGTTGGCAGTACAATACATGGTAAATTTTTTTATATATTTGGAGTACTTTTTCCATGCTCAAAGTGTTTTGCAGCTGAAGTGTTGGCAGATTAAAGTGATCTACTTAAGGTCACATAATAAATTGGAGGAAGGAAATGAACTGGCATTGTTACGGTTAACACCACATCTGAAAAGTAAATTTGGACAACATCTGCTTATACAGAACGTTTGAAGCACAGAACAGATAGAAGTATACAGGGAATTGAAGTGTATACAAATACAGTTTTTTCCTGTTTTTGAAACCATCCATCTCTTCACCCAGCCACCAACTACCACATCATATCAGGTAGGCTATGTATTAAAGTACTTCAGAAACAAAGTTTTCATAGTACAAAAACTACTTTTTCTAACCAGAGGACTCAACTTTGATCAAAGAAAGGAGTTTCAAATGTTGTTCAACAAAAAAAATCCTATTTAATAACTTGAGCCAAAGCACTAAGGTGAAAACCCATTCAGGAAAAAGGAGTGACAGTCAAAACCAGAATATTGGACACCAAGCTTTTCCCAAGCACTAGTTCTCTGGCTGAATCTGTATTTTGGAAAAAGCTGCTCATGCGACTGCATAATTTATCAGCTATTATCTGGATGGGCAGTCCCTAGCAATTTATAGTCATTTTGCAACAACTTTCAATGCGTGGATATGACCCAGAAGTAAAATGAAAAAGAATGGAAAAACATTTTCAAACAGATAAATAAAAGTCAAACTAATATTATATTAAACTTTAATATATATAACTTTTGTAAACTAAAAAACAAGCAACAATTAAAAAAAATATAAAAATGACAAGACAGATTTACCAATTCCTGACAAATACTAGACTTTAAAAAGCTGCCTTCTTCAATCCTTGAACGTTGGCCGCACACTCCTCTTAAAGGGCTTTCTTACCAGCTCCCTGCCTTCTCTTTCTCTCGCTCGCTCGTTTGTTCGCTCACGCACCTGCTCTCTCCACTTCCTGCCTCTTCTCACGTCTTTTTTCCTCCAGCTCAGTTTTCTCTTTCTCATCTCTTTTTTGCGATCATTCATCCTCCTCCTCTGACCATGCTGGCATTTTTTGTACTCTGTTAGCTAATTGAGCATGGGTGCGATGTACTGCACATTCCATGGCACCATTGAGGCATCTGACAAATTCGCCCACCTCCGCAAGTGTATGCAGCACAGCCAGCCAGCTCCTCAATTAACCACGGAATGAAACTCACTAATGCATACCTGCACCTATATATAACATTTACCTTCTGTCAGAAACCACTTATCATTGACCCACACAATTTTTTGAAAAATAGCCCAATTTGGTGAAAAAAATGGATCTGGCCATCTAGTAGGAGTGATATGGGGGGGTTGGGGGGTAGGCGAGGTAAGCAGTCATCTGAACCAATAACTGCAGCAATACCACACTCGTGTGGAGAAGGACGAGAGTGGAGAAGTTGTATGCTGAAGGAAAAGCGACAGGTTGGTAGTGTAGCCAGGTGAACATTGTGAGTTAGAGCAGACCGTAAAAGAGTCTCTCTTTTAGTTTAGATGGTCACCACGTCCATAACAGTGAGAATGATTGTATGTAGTCCCTCCCTTTTTTTTTTTTTTTAAATAAATGCTATCCCCTGATTTAAATGTATTCCTTTTCGTTACCCATGAGTAAGTCACTGCAATAATAACAAGTTGGTGATATGAATATATGAATGAGTCATCATTTAGCTAGTTTGGCTGCATTTCCATACTTGTTCTAGGGTGTCCCCCCCCCCCACAATATTTTATTATGTTTATGCAAATATTCCAAAATCCAAAAATATCCGACATACTGCTGGTCCTAGGCATTTTGGATTAGGGATACTCAGCTTGTATTTAACTTTGAACCTTTAAGTTTAAACTCCAGTACTTTAGCCAGTACATGCAACTGTCTGTAAGAATCAACTTTAACTTTAAGCTGCAGTGACATAGCCAGTACACCTAACTGTCTGCAGGTATATTAACTGGATATTGTTCTTTCATTTTTATAAAGTTTGAAAAAGGAATAAAATGTAATCCTACTGTGTCTGTATGGGTATTCCTGAGGCCTTCTGGTTTAAATTAAAGCCATTTCTTTAGAGTATATCACACTAATATATGTACCTTAAATGTATGTATTTTTTAAGGGATAGGTGCCCAACCCAGTGAAACCCATTCCTTTCGTATTAATATAAAAGAGTAGGCTATTCAGTACTATTATTTGCTGTAGACTGCTACAAGACATTTATTTATAGAAGCTGTGAAATGATACTCCTTGCCACAACAAATAGATTTGGGGCAGCTACACGTATACTTGAAAGTTTGCCTGGAAAAAAATGGCAAAATTGAGTAATAGGTCTTTGTAGACATGAGTCCAAAACAGAACTTAGGTAATAGAAGGAATATGGCGGTTTTAACGCCAGACAGGGGAAATGACGCTATCGGGCCCGGAACCGGAAGTGGCGTCATCGGGCCCCTAGTCGGAATTTCCCTTGGCTGATCTGCAGGTAAAAAAGAGAAAAGGATCAGTGCACCCTGCCACCCCTGGTCTGGCATGGAATTACCTTCTTTTGAGCCCTTTAGCAGTCTCCCATGTACAAGTGTGGGACAAAGCTCATTTCTATGATCTCAGGATGACAGCTTCTATGTGATCAACCATGTGCCCAATCCGTAGTTTTACAAGCACATAAAAACTGTATTTATAAGTTATAAGGAGCATAACTCCATTTGTATTATTTTGCAAGTTTTCATGTATTTTTGCTAATATTTTTTACGGTAAAATGTGATAATTTTTACTCAAATGTTCAATCAAATACATGATGTTGCAGTGGATATTATTCTGAGTATGATTGAATAGGTAGGGTTTAATTCTCAGTGTGGATGCCATCTGAATTAAGTTTTTCCATTCTTACGTTATTTACAAAGTGATTGTACATTTTTCTTTTGACAGGCAGTGTGTTATTGTGTTGTTTTTCTAAATTGTTCCTATGTGAATGAGCATGACTTACCCTACAATGGATGACATGCCAGAAAATGGATATGCATTTAATTAATTTTCAATAATAATGACAATCTTTCTAATGCATATAGCTTTATAAATATGTATAATGCATTTGGTTAATTTACATGTATGCAACCAATGCCAAAATATATTTTCTAAAATAAAATTGTTTGCAGAATGTGCATTTATTTATTGTTGTTACAGAGAAATATATGTATCCTAAAAATGAAAGCTAAGGATTAATATATGTGTTTTAAACACTTCACTAAATAGCTTGGGTTAGATTTTATGTTTAAATTCTGTTTTATGGTTATGTAGTTTGATCAGCATTTATATTAAAACTTGGTGTATTTCCAGAGCTAAGAATAATATAAATGTCTGTTTTCTTTTCATTTCTTTAAGCTTTTTTCCAAATAAGGTGGATATTATGGATGTTGAAATCTTGGACTGTGAGAGCTTATTTTTACACTCAACATTTGATGAAGTGCCTGGCTGCTTCAGCGTGGAAGAAAATGTTGACAAACAAAGCACTACAAGAACAAGTGTTCACCTTATAACTGGGCTAAAAGAGAAGCTGGAACAATACCTTCTGATTGTTGCTGAGCATCTTTTAAACCGCTACTTTCCAAATGTAAATTTAAAATGTTTTTACTAGGTTTTTGCTTCTACGTGTCTTAATAGTACAGTTTCACATGCAAAAGTATCCAAAAATAACCAAAGCTGTAATTTTTATCTTCTCTAATTATTGACAGAATTTTAAAATAAATGAAAGTTGTCACTGTGGTTGTTATAGTTGATCAGGTTTTACCTTACATAAACATTTACAAATGGGAAAGAAAAATGACAACGTAAGTTTGTGGAGGTTGAAATAAATCCCTGGTGTAAGCCAGTTCAGAGGAGATAAGGGATTTGCAAAATGGCTTCCCATTATATAAAAAGCTAATCCGGTTAATATGCGTAACTACAGCCTAGTTTGCTTCACATATATTATGAGAAAATTGCTGAACGCAATTATTTAAACAATATTGAGCAATACATATCAAGTGCTGTGGTATTGTTTGAAAGTCCACATGGATTAAGCTGAAAAGATAATGTTTCACTAATATACTAGCATTTATAAGAAATAAGTGATATTATATATATATTGATCTTCAAAAAATGTGAAATTTGTGTGTATCCTCCCGGAGAATCTGTTATGTTAGAGTTTGCAGCTTTACTAAACCAATATACATATATATATATATATTACACAGTAGCTTTACATAATGAAGAATAGAAAAATAAAAGACACAGTAAGAAAATAAAATAAGTCAACGTTAATTAACATAGAATAAGAGTAAGGTCCAATGGCCAGGGGACAGAAAAACAAAAAACTCCAGACGGCTGGAGAAAAAAATAAAATCTGTAGAGATTCCAGACCATTAGACTGCCCAGTCCCCTCTGGGCATTCTACCTAACATAAATGAAACAGTCCTCTTTGGATTTAGGGTTCACACGGAAACACTTGAAGATGGTCACGTAGACTTCTGGCTTTTAATCTATCTATCATTGTTGGAGAATCATGATGCTCTGAGTAGGTGGTGGAGGCGCAGGCCACCACCACAAAGAAACCGGAAAAAGAAACTGAAGAGAGAGAAGGGGTCAGTACGGATTTTAGAGCCACCATGGATAGTTATTATGATGAATTGAACATACAGAGTATATATATATACTACGGGGCTCTGGCCCCTGCTTGCTTCACTTGCCAACCCCCAGGTGGGTGCTACGCGCTAGCCACTTCGCAGAACTGCCACTTGCGTATGGTGAAGCGGATGTACAATTTAAACAGATTGTTATTTTCTTGGGAATTGTTACATATGCATAATAGAACTAACTATTTTACATTACAGCAAGTAATTAACCATAGCAAAAAATAGGAAAACGTAATAAATTGAAAGAAAATTATATTTCATGTTGCTTTAGTGGTATTCATTGCGTTATATGTTTTCATTCTGTTTGCCTTTGAAATTAACATGCAAATACTTTTTAAACTTACACTTTTACTGTAAAACTTAAGTAAAAACAATTTTTTGAATTAACTTTTTGTCAATATCGCATTGAATTTTGATTCCATGTTTGGACTTACATTGTGACAACACAATGTATAACTGTCCGTGAGTGAATATAGTTTCTTTGACTTTTTCGAAAGTTTATCCCTCTGATTTGTTAATTGTCATATACGATACATCCTTCTTTCAACAGTAATTCGAATGGTGTTAATGGTTATAGATATTCTACGATATATTATAAGTTGATGTTTTCATCTTGCATATCATCACCACCAACTGTTTCAGCATAGTCTATTGATATGCATTTAACCAATTTGCTGTATTACCGATCGACAGTTTTCGCGTTAATTTGTTTGACTTAGTTTCTCGTTGCTAGGATTGCCTGTGTACTCATTTGTTCTGTTGATAACCCTTCTGGGTGAAATTCTTCAATATGATTTGGACATAATAAGTTTTCTTTTATTGGGAACTTAAAGTGAGAAAAACGTAAAAATTTATAAGAGCTAAGAGCGCAGGAAGCGTGTCTGACAAAAGCATTCACCTGAATGAGAGGTGTGTGGCCCATGGGCGTGTTTGAAAATGGTTGTGACGAAGGCAGGACTTGTAAAAAAATCTGTAGGCAGTAGTCTCGTGGAGGCATATTCCTTGGTGGGGGCAGCAGAGATATTTGTCATCCATCCATAGGATGAGCTTAAGCCTTCAGTTTGATTTCCCAGGGTTTTTATACTTTTTTTCAGTCTTTGGTTCCAAAATAAGAATATATAATTTCCAAACATACAGTAAGATTCATTCTTTGCTAACACAGTTCAAGTTTTTATTAAAACACAGTAATTGCTGACCATAAATTGACCATCACTAAGCAAGGAGCACAGCAGCACCCTTATAATATTCTTAGTCCATTTGTCTCTCTTTATCTCTGTTTCACCCACTTCCTGTCAGCTCCCTTACATTGCTTAAATGCTTGTCTATTCATGCCACAGTTATCAGTCTTAGGGTAAAATAATGTAATGTAGAATTAAAGTCACAGATCTCAGTGGCACACTTTTAATTTTTGATTACAGAGGTACAGTGTGTAAATCGGTAAAGATTGGCTTTAAAGCATTGAATCATCATGGAAGGAAGTTTTTTTGAATTAGGCGATGTTAAAATAAGGCTTCTCAAGGATGAGTGTTGAGGGTACTGTTTTTTTTATTTTCCTTTAACGTAACAGAATTTCATTATTGGGTGTGTTTCTTAAAAATGTTATGCGCTTTTAAACATAATTTATGTCCTAAAAAAGTGTTGTTTTTAGAGGATCAGATATGAAAATGTGGTCATGTAGAGTAAAGTTAACCAAGCTGTAGTTAAAAGCTGGAAAAATTTAGAATTTATGCAACTATACCATTTTAATAAAGGCAATGTTTTATTGATACTCAGATAACTTAAGGATGAGATATTTCAGTATGTAATATTTTCTTGGATTAATGTGATTAACTCTTTATATAATTTTTTTTTCTTAATTACAGTCCCAGAGTCCACAGGCTGAATGCCTACTTCGTTGTGTCAGTCTTTTGACAGGAGTCTTATCCTGTTACATTGTTGTGGGTGTTGTCACTGAAGAAGATGCCTGTAAAACCATTCTTTTTCAAAAATCCAAGGTTTGCTATAAATATTTGTTATTGAATTATGAAATAACTATCACTGTCATGTAATTGGCCTTGCCCTTTAGAAATTTTGGAATTTTATACTGAAGAGAATGTTTCTGCCATGTTCTTTTGAGATTAATTAGCCTTATTGTTCAAACGTGATCCTGGTAGTTGCAATGTTGTATTAATGAGCTTTTTCCCCCATAGCATTTACTCTTTTATCACCCCATTTCAATGATGACTTTCATTTGCTTCTTGTTTTTCAACTAGTAGACATACTGGCTTATGTGCATTTGACAATGTGTTTGTATCACTTGGCCTCCTGATTCACACCATAAAACCCAACTTTGTACAGAACCATTAGCAGCCAGTTTCTGTTCTCACTACCATTAATTCTCAGTACCTATTTACCTATTGCTCAACAAACAAAAACAGTACAGTATACATCTACATAGATTATTAATATCTGATTCAGTATGATGATATGAGTAGTTATCCTTTGATGGTACATAGTTTTCTGCCAAGATCAACATTAATAGTTACTCTTGGCAGTATGGTGCCACAGTGTGTAGTACTCCCACCACACTGATGATCTTGCATCTTGAGTTCAGCTCTCATGTCAGACAGTCTGTATGAAATGTACATGTTCTCCATGTGTCTGTGTGGGGTTTTTCCCCTGGTACTCCAGTTTTCTTCCCACATTTCCAAAGACATTTAATGCAGGTAATTGGCAATGCCAAATTGACCCAAGTATGAATGTGATTGTGCATATGAACAGGACTCCCTATGAATCTGTAATCGATCAATAGCTGCCCCATGTCTTCTGGCCAGTGCTGGCAGCAACATTTGACCCTGAACTGGATACTGTTGGCTGAAAAATGTTACTTTAAAAACATTTGTATGGCCTTTAGCAGTCAAGCATGACCATGAGTGTTTTGACTTAAATGAAACTTCATTTTTTCATTTCTCATATCCCATTGCTGAATTTTCTTTATCTATCAATTGTGGTATTTTGCTATAATCTGAATAGTCTCAGTAAACCTTTCCAACCCATCATACATAGCAGCATATTAGACTGAAAACTAGTAATGTATGTTTTTTTTCCCCTCTTACATTTTGTTTTAGTCTTTAATACAGCATTTAAGTGAATATATCTCTACCTTAAAAGCTAAAGTTCCTGATGAATCAAGCATTGCTTCACTGAAGAGTCTCCTTGGTCAGTTTTTGAATTGCTTGTGCAAACAATCTAAGGTAAAATTGTTTTATACATATATTGTCTTTACAAGCACATCTGATAATTTGAATCATATGAAAAAAATATTTTCAGTTAACTCTGTGCTTATTCAACCTCTTATTTTTTATAATATTGTAGCAGTTGTTTGGCCTGTGCTTGATTAATCCAATGTTTCAAATTTTATGCTTTGAAGTTAATTACCTGGAAAATTTTTCACTATTGAATTTACTTTGTTATATGATTTAACACTATTGGATTGAATTAATAGTGGCAGTAAAGAGATCCCACTGCATTTGTCCTCTTGGTTGTATTTAAATATGCTATTTTTATTAAATGAAACATATCTGGACTTAAACATATTGTGATAAGTGAACCATACTTGAATAGCTATTTTTTTAATGATTTTAATTAGCCAGTTTTTGAAAGAGACATATTTACTTTTACTTTAGTAATGTTAGTTTAAAATTATTTATAGTTGTGGAAAATGTAATAAGTAAAAAGTAAATCAATTAAACCTTATTAAATGTCATAAATACTTTGGATTTTTTCATGTGTGTTGCATTAGTCAGAATTAAACCTATATAAACGCAGCATGTGCTGAAGATTTTCTGTAGACTGATACACTGATAACATATTGTTTCTAATATTATTTATGGAGTCTTTTTTTTGTTTCAAATTAATGTATTGTGTAACAAAAGTAAATTAAAAAGGATGTTTGCTCAGCAGCTTATTAAAGAGTAATAGATTTACTAATTAACTTATGTATACTTATGTGTTCATTGTGTGTTCATTTCCTGGTGGGTGTAGAATACTTTTATTACTTAAATACACTGATGTTTCATGAAGTATTTTCAGAAAATCCTTAAACAGAGCAAAGCACAGACTTTTTAAAGAATATTTTAAACTGTACTAAAGGAAACATCTAATATATTTGTTGTGAAAGCTTTCAACAAACCTTTTCCATGCTCAATGGTTTAAACTCTTCTTTTAATTGAGAGTAACTACAAGTTTTATATTTTTATTTATTTTGCACATTTTTTTCTTGTAATGTATCATTATTTCAAAAGAAACCAAATACATCAAATAATGTTGTCCTTCTTTATTAAATTTTTTGCAGAATTGTGTAAATTTGACTGCTACATGCCTCTTTTTAAGACTACTACCATCAAGACTGTTGAATGAGCTCTCTGATGTTTGTAAAGTGCTGGTGAGTTGTTACTTTCAAGATAGTGATGTAATGAAATTATCTTGTCACAGATTAATTTGAGAAATTGGAGTATTTTTACAGATTTAACATGGAGTGTTATAATTGTAAAATGAAATGATGATTCTTAAATATGGATAGTTAGATGTAGGTCATTGCAGGTACACACACAGGTATATACACATACACACACATATATGTTGGTGAAGGGCAGGATTATGGATCAGTGTAAAAGGAAACAAAAGAAATCATTACTTGAAACATTTAAATGTTTATTATTTTGTTGAGTAATTTTTTTTCTTGAATTATTGGGGTATTCTAAATTTTAAGATGCATAAGAACACTTCCCTGCGGTGGGGTTTGTTTACTGCCTTGCGCCCTGTTTTGGCTGGGATTGGCTCCAGCAGACCCCCGTGACCCTGTAGTTAGGATATAGCGGGTTGGATAATAGATGGATGAATGGAAGAACACTTCCTTTTACAGTTTTTTCTTAAATATTGTTTTAGTGTGATTAAGTATTTTTTGAATGCATTCATGACGTTAAGTGTAATAAATAATTTGTTTAGCTTTGTGTTTCACTTACAATAAATGTATGATATATACATATGTGTATGTGCATTGTTTTGACAGATGACAAGAAAATATGAACCCAGCATGACCATTCAGGTTCCAGATGATGTGAATGTGAGCAGAATAAATAATCAGGTTGAAATGGACTTTTTTGATGATGATGATGGCTGCAGCAGAACTACAGATTTAAGTGAAATTAACGATAACGTTGATTTACAATGTGGAACAGGTAGAATTGCTTTAAGTGTTTCATAACTGCAAATATTATAATATATTAATATATAACTGTGCAAATATTTTGGTTGTGTTAGAAGTGTAATAAATGGTTATTAGAGATGATTCGTGCTGTTCTCTCTTTTTTTTTTTGGCCTATTCTGTAAAATTACCTATATTTTTAACCTTGAGCAATGTTTTTATTTAAGCATGACCACAAAAGATTTCCATTAATTTCAGTGCTAGCATACTTCCTTTAGGCACATTTTTAGTTTAGTGTTACTTTATTCTAATAGTTGGGCATATACTAGTATTAGATTTTGACTTCAGTATCAATACCATTTCTTGGACCATAGTACCTGTCCTAAAATGGTTCTGAAGCTAATAATAGATAACTCCCCCAAAAAACAACCCCACTCACAGTTACTATGTTCCCCAAGTCTGCTTGCAGGAGCTCCTCTCTGTTCTGCCACAAAATCATACACCTACGTTATACTCTGCACTCCGTACTTCAATAAATGGACATTCTCTTTGGACTATCCGGCAATTTTACAGTAATATATGTTTGAAGTTTGACTTAGTCCCGTTTGTGTTTCAAGCTAAATTATAAATAGATAGATAGATAGATAAATACTTTATTAATCCCAAGGGGAAATTCACATAATCCAGCAGCAGTATACTGATACGAAGAAACAATATTAAATTAAATAGTAATAAAAATGAAAAAATGAAAAATAAATAAATAAAAAAGCAGACAATAACTTTGAGTAATGTTAGCATTTACTCCCCCGGGTGGAATTGAAGAGTCACATAGTGGGGGAGGAACGATCTCCTCAGTCTGTCAGTGGAGCAAGACAGTGACAAAAGTCTGTCACTGAAGCTACTCCTCTGCCTGGAGATGACACTGTTCAGTGGATGCAGTGGATTATTCATGATTGACAGGAGTTTGCTTAGTGCCCGTCGCTCTGCCACAGATGTTAAACTGTCCAGCTTTATCCTACAATAGAGCCTGCCTTCTTAACAAGTTTGTCCAGGCGTGAGGCGTCTTTCATCTTTATGCTGCCACCCCAGCACACCACCGCGTAGAAGAGGGCACTCGCCACAACCGTCTGGTAGAACATCTGCAGCATCTTATTGCAGATGTTGAAGGATGCCAACCTTCTCAGAAAGTATAGTCTGCTCTGACCTTTCTTACATAGAGCATCAGTATTGGCAGTCCAGTCCAATTTGTCATCCAGCTGCACTCCCAGATATTTATAGGTCTGCACCTCTGCACACAGTCACCTCTGATAATCACAGGGTCCATGAGGGGCCTGGGCCTCCTAAAATCCACCACCAGCTCCTTGGTTTTGCTGGTGTTAAGGTGTAAGTGGTTTGAGTCGCACCATTTAACAAAGTCTTTGATTAGCTTCCTGTACTCCTCCTCCTGCCCACTCCTGATGCAGCCCACAATAGCAGTGTCATCAGCGAACTTTTGCACGTGGCAGGACTCCGAGTCATATTGGAAGTCTGATGTATATAGATTGAACAGGACCGAGAAAGTACAGTCCCCTGCGCCCTGTATTGCTGACTACAATGTCAGACCTGCAGTTCCCAAGACACACATATTGAGGTCTGTCTGTAAGATAGTCCACAATCCATGCCACCAGGTGTGAGTCTACTCCCATCTCAGTCAGCTTGTCTCTAAGGAGCAGAGGTTGGATGGTGTTGAAGGCGCTAGAGAAGTCCAAAACATAATTCTTACAGCACCACTGCCTCTGTCCAGTGGGAGAGGGATCGTGTAGCATATAGATGATGGCATCCTCCGCTCCCACCTTCTCCTGGTATGCGAACTGCAGAGGGTCGAGGGCGGCAGACCTGTGGCCTCAGGTGGTGAAGCAGCAGCCGCTCCATGGTCTTCATCAGATGTGACGTCAGAGCAACAGGCGGAAGTCATTCAGCTCACTAGGACGTGATACCTTTGGGACAGGGTGATACAAGATGTTTTCCAAAGCCTTGGGACTCTCCCCTGTTCCAGGCTCAGGTTGAAGATGCGCTGTAGAGGACTCCCCAGTTCCAACGCACAGGCCTTCAGCAGTCGTGGCGATACACCATCTGGACCCGCTGCTTTGCTGGCACAAAGTCTTTCAGCTCTCTGCTCACATGGGCTGCTGTAATTGTGGGTGGGGATGTCTCACCTATGCTGGTATCAGCAGAAGGATGGTTAGAGGATGCAGTACTCCGAGGTGAGAGTGGGTTAGGGTGATCAAAACTATTAAAGAAGTTGTTCATTTGGTTTGCTCTCTCCACGCCTGTCTCGATGGCGGCACCCGCTCGAGCTGCAGCCAGTGATAATCTTCATCCCATCCCACACTTCCTTCATGCTGTTGTTCTGCAACTTCTGCTCCAGCTTTCTCCTGTACTGCTCTTTCGTCGCCCTGAGCTGGACTCGGAGTTCCTTCTGCACACGCTTGAGCTCATGCTGATCACCACCTTTAAAAGCCCTTTTCTTCTGCTTCAAAAGGCCCTTGATGTCACTTGTAACACATGGCTTGTTGTTAGCATAGCAGCATACTGTTCTTACTGGAACTACAATGTCCATACAGAAGTTGATGTAATCAGTTGTGCATTCAACAGCCTCTTCAATGTTCTCACTATGTGACCCCAGCAATATATCCCAGTCTGTAGTTCCAAAGCAGTCTCTCAGAGCCTGCTCTGCCTCAGGGACCACTTCCTGAATGAGCGTGTGGTTGTAGGTAGCGCCTTCACTCTTGGTTTGTAGTGAGGCTGAAGCAGAACCAGGTTATGATCTGCTTTCCCAAGCGCAGGCAGCGGGGTGGCGCTGTATGCATCTTTAACGTTTGCATACAGTAGGTTGATAGTCCTGTTTCCCTGGGTGTTATGTATATTAAAATCAATCAACAAATGGTCGCCCTTGGAGTTCCAGTTGTGGTTAGAAATAATGAGCATGGGATGCTTGAAAAAATACCATTTACTCCCAGTACCAAAATTAATTAAATGCTGATAACATACCATTTTAAAAATTTTGGAACATTATCAGTACCACTATACTGGACAACCACTACACTGCATACACACTCAGAAAGGTTTATTTCTTATAAGTGCTACATTACATAGTTTAGATAATGGTTTATTGCTAAATAAGTTAATTAGCTACAAATTGAGACTAAAATTAGATTAGTTATTTTATATATATATATATATATATATATATATATTAAAAATTACCTTTGTTTAATTACTTTTTACATTCTTTTAAAGAAAACATGTTTAAATTACCAGATTTTTTAGATATTATTTTTAAACTCTGTGTGTGAAATGTATTCCATAAATTGTACCATCCCTTCATCCATCTATGTGTTTATTATCTCTACCCACTGTGTCCAATTTTGAGTTACAGGGACAAGAGCCTATCCCTGCAGCATCCTGCACAAGCCAGGAAGAAATCCTGAAAAGAGAGTCGGCTTATCACAGGGCACACTTTCACATACAACCACGCTTAGTAATATAGTGCCACTTTAGAGTGGTCAGTTAATCTATTATACTCATATTTTGATATGGGAAAAAACCATTGTACCCATACAAAATCCATGCAACCACAAGAAACACCCACATACTTTCAGCAGACAGTGAACAACCATTCTTGTGGAGTTTAAAATAGTCATGCCAACTACAGAGCCACTATACCACTCAAAAGTTTTTCGCAAAACAGAACTATTTTAAGATAACACCAGTAATATTGTGTTGAGCAAGATCCTTTAGAGCTGCTATGTAGGTTTTCGTTTTTGCTTTTAATACAATATGACTCATGCTGTTCATATTTCTGCTTTAATTGGGTAAAATATACAAATTCCAGCTCTCCATTTATGTTTTTTTTCCCACATGTGTTCTCTGCTTACCAGTACACACACTCACTGAGATATCACAATTGCATTCTTGTGACAGGATGAAAAATACCCTAAATCTGCTCAGATAGTTTAGCTAAGGCAGGGCACTCATGATAAACCGATACAATGAGTAAAACAGATTATGTCTGGCTGCATATTAGGTTAGAACATAGTAGTTTCACAGAATTAAAGAGAAACCCCATAGTAAACTCTGCTGAGAAAGCAAAAATGATTGCATGCGCTGCAAATCGTGAAACATTATTGTTACAGATACCAGACACAATAATCTGTTTTTGAATCTACAGTCCAACAAATTACAGCAAGGAGGCAAATTAATGAAGGATTTCAGTAAGACAGAAGAGTTTTCCTACGATATTAAGTTTATTTGGAACTAAAATGGACCCAAATACTTTTGTTTATTTTATTAACTTTACCTTACTTAACATCTCTTAAGAGTATATTCTAATATACAGAAAGGTTAGAACTGTGTCAGTATTGTACCATATACATTTTTCTGTTTGTAAATCTATCCAACAATTGTAGATGGTCTACTGCAAAGGATGCTCTAGGAGGAAAGAAAAATGTTTCTAATTAACTAAATATAAAAGTTTAGCAATAAAATCACATGAAAAAGGGCAATATTGATTATATATATATATATATATATTTAAAAAGGTTTAGGGAATGCACAAAATGAAACACACATCAACCCTGTTTTGAGAATGCTGTTATAGTGTTTTACAAAGTAATTCAAATGTTTGCTATTCTGTGTTTCCAGGTGCAAATAATGCTCTATCAGAAGAACATTTGACAAAGCAGGACTTTGTTTACTTGGATGCCTTGAAGTTTTTATGCCTATGCGCCTCTTCTGAATCTATTCATGGACTTTCTTTTCGACCAGTAGATATTAGACGAAAACTTTTATCATTTATTGATCAGCTTGACAATACAAAACCTGTCCATCTCCATACAGTGAGTTTCATTTTATAATAATAATTAAGTCTATGATAAGCATGTCTTCTCTTTGATACTATGCCTGTTAACAGATATGCCCTACTGTACATTAGCTACTTACTTACAGAAGGCCAACTTATAGTTACCAGTTAACAAAACATTTATGATTTTAGAAGGTGGGTAATTTGAGACAGTAACTAGGCTAGTATTACAAGCCAGCCTCATGGAGCTGTGCTAACATATTTTTAAACCTTTAAACCTTAGTTTGAAATAATGTATATTAAACAGTTCCAACAATACGTAATTAAAGTGTACTGCATTTTTAAAACAAACTGAAAGAATTCACCTCTACCTAAGATCTATGCTAACACAGTGACTCACTTTACTTTGATACCTAGTGGGCCATGTGGACTGAGGCAGAAAGGAACGCCTAGACTGACTTTTGTAAGTCTTTAAAGTTAGCAGTAAAGTAAACTAGTATTGCTTGGTGACATTCGCCAAAGCATTTTTTGCAGTGAATATACTGTGTTCGCAAGTGACCTTGTTTTCCTGATATTTTATGGTCACACATTTTTTCCCCAGTGCCCCCAATGTTTTATGAGGTCAGTGTGACATCAAAGAGATTTTGCAACCATGCACAGCAAAATTCATGCTTGCGTACTATAAGATCATTGCCAATCTGGTTGAAGCATTCAGAATTTCATGACCCGATCAGTACTAAAGTCTTCTACCCTGCATGTGTTTTGGAGGAAAAAAAAACTTGCAGTATTTTCAATTAAGGGGGACATTAGCTGACCATATTGAAAATATTATGAGTTCTACCACCAAATATGTAATATGGATTCCTATACTCTGGCAGTGCAATGCCACATAGCTAATTTACATGTATAATTGACAATGTGTTGTAGCCACAATTCAAAGTAAGCCTGAAAGGGGAACATCTCCACCCTGTGTAATAATAATAATAATGAATAATAAATAATTGAACGGGACAGTCCCACAGCGATACTTCATCTCACAACTAATGTGTGTCACACAATTGACACTTTGTGAGCACAATGATATATATCATATATACCACGTATTAGTGAAACAAGACAGTGAGGAAGGCCCTGCCTAGCTCCCCACTCCTGACATCACGCATCCCCCTCCCCTTGGCCCGCAGCCTTTGTCTAGAATTACTGTGAATATATTCCTCCTGCAAGTGAATTATGATTCTTAGCACAATGATAGAAGTCACAAAATCAATCAGAATGTTCAAGTGAATTATAGAAAAAAAACCCGATCTGAATCTGTTCAGTGTTTTTCTCGTTTGCTTGCTAAGCAGAGGTAAGGAACGCTCCGAAGCTGGTGCGTGAGTGAGGAGGGCCCCACCTCCCTCCCCATGCCCTGCTGCGTCTCTTTTGGATTCGTGCAAATAAATCGCTACCACAAGCGAACTATGATACTTAGCGCGATGAGAGAATATATATTACTTATTGCTAGTTTTTGGGGATTTGTTGTATTTTGTTTATGGTTATTGTTCTTTCTGTGTCTTCTGTTGTGTGAGGTACAGTGCCACAATGTTTAGCCCTGTTGCTTCACAGTTTAGATCACATTTTTGGCCACAGTAATTAAAACTATATTGCACCACTATAATCTCAACTCAAACTAAACTCAAAACTAGTTCAGTTCCTCCTTCCCTATTAAATTCAATGCATTTCACGGAGTTCTGTTAAGCTACCAAACATATCCGTGAATTCACCAAACTCATGATGAAGTGAATTCTGTGGGGTTAATACCTTCTTTTATTTGCTCCATGTCTGGAAACCTGAAGTTTCTTTAGGCTGTTTTTGGTAAGGTCATTTATACAAGCAGTAAAACTGGAGACAGGCAGACAGCGGAAAATATGACATAATAGACACCTTGTAAGCAAATGTTAAAAGCTGCAGTTTTAGTACAGTGGTGAAATTGGGGATGCTATCAATTGCCCATCTCGACAAATTACTTTTTTTGTGATCAAATTTTTTTTAAAGCTGAGTAGTCACAAAAATCACAGATTATTACAGCACCTTACCCTCCCGAAATTTCCCTGTACAAATGTTTCCATATTGAATTAAAAAAACTATTGATGCCCACACAGACCAGTGAGAGAGGCCAGACAGGCACAGAGAGCCCTACTGGAGAAAAGGAAAAAGAAAAGGGGGAGAATTAGGGTTTAAGATTAGTGGCATGACAATGATTGATCCCTCACCAGCCGGCTCTGGACAAAGTGCACTGCCGTTCACCACTTTTCTATATAGGAACCAGATTATCCTTTAATCTGTGCTGCCGAAAGTTCATGTAGGATTAGATTAAAGAAGGGATTTCTAGAAGTTTACAGAAAGCGAGTCAGGAGATTTCCAGCATAAGGCTAAAATAAAATTAACAGAGATGGCACCCAGAGGGAATAACATTCACTGGGCAGATGTCAAGGTAAGAGAAGTGAGGTTCAGGAGAAGAAATATTATGAGGCAAAAGGAGAATATTAACTGAAAAAAATATTATATGGACAGTTGGAAATATTCATCTAAAAAGTATAAACTGCAGGATGGTCCCAAAGCATGGAGAAAAATGTCATGGTCATTTAAAGGACACACGTATCAGAAAGGATTGGCATCCTAATACATAGCATAAAGTTTCTGAAGAATGATGTACAGGTGATGTACAAATATGAATTGTGTATGCTGATAGTTACAGTTTTTGGAAGATTTCTAAATATTATTAAGATATACTTCCATGAGATGGGAGCAGAAGAAAGCAGGTAATGTTGCCATACTGAAAGGAAAGATAGAGGAAATCATCAAGGAGTATGGGCGAAGGAGCAGTCAGATGGTTCTTTGTCATATTTTAATATAGGGATAATCATTTCTGAATTAGTTGAAGGGTTTAGATTGGTGGATCCCGGGTTCAAATCCCGGACGAAAAAAAAAAAAAATAGATTGTTGGATGATATAGCAGAGTTCAGCATGTTCATGTATAAGTGTGGTAGCTGATTTCCGGAAAGCAGAAAGGACCTCATGAGGCAACCAATCAGGCCTCAGTGATTTTCCAGAATTCTTAAGAGTCTAAAGTGTCTACATAGTCTACATATTATTGTACACAGAGCATAATATATCCTTTTTTTCCAAATCACATGATGATTTACATTATCTATAGTAAATAGGATTAAATTTCTTCTTTTTTACACATTAGATTGTGTTGATTATTATTGTCTTGTCTACAATGGCATACTTGGTGTATTTGTCAATTTTGTGTACACCCCAGTGGCAAATAAATAGTTTTCCTAAAAGCAGACATAATCTTTGAGGTGATCTTTTGCATCATCTCTAAACCTTTGGTCCTGTTGAGCATTCAGCCGTGTCCGATTTTGGGATTTATTATCTAGAGGAGCCCATCTGTACAGAGTGCAGCAGGATTAGGAACTTAATGTAAATCTTGCCCTGTTGATTAGTGGCATTGAACATAAATCATTGAATTGATGGCTGGGATGCTTAGAACATTTTTCTGTAGTGCATATGTTACAGGGTGGCACTTTGACGCAGTGGTAGTGCTGCTGCCTCACAATTAGGAGACCTGGGTTTGCTTCCCGGGTCCTCCCTGCGGGGAGTTTGGATTCTCTCCCCGTGTCTGCGTGGGTTTCCTCCGGAAGCTCCGGTTTCCTCCCACAGTCCAAGGACATGCAGGTTAGGTGCATTGGCAATTGGCTAACGCCTTGCCCGGGGTTTGTTCCTGCCTTGCGCCCTGAGCTGGCTGGGATTGGCTCCAGCAGACACCCATGACCCTGTGTTAGGATATAGCGATTTGGAGAATGACTGACTGACTGGCATATGTTACACAAAGGAAACATTATTTGCATTTTGCACATTCTTTGCATAGGCATGAATATGGCATTTGGTTTTGGTTGGGATACTAAAGATATGCTTTGAAAGGACAGTAGATGTACATTAGGTATTTTATAGACACAAAAGTTTTTCTTTAATCAGTTGAAATGCAGTGAATGACATAAAATGGTGAAAGGATAAGCAGTAAACTGCCAAAGGTTTAAATTTAAAGATTAGCAAAAATGGAAAAAAATGAAAATATTAGAATATTAATTACAAATGGACCTTCTTCAGGGAACAACTAAAAGATTACAACCTACAGATGTTCTGCAGCAATTAAAATTAAATTAAGCCTTCGAAGTTGAAGCAATTTGTACAGGTGTCCCAACTTCTGTTGATTACATAAAAACCCTTTCTCTGTCTTAAAACAGGGTTGAAACAGACTGTGTTACTAATACATTTTTTTATTTATATAGCGCCTTTGCAATGCTCCAGGCGCTTTACAGAGTTTAAGAAAGAACGACAGGGTATACAGTATATAGCATTTTACTAAGCCAGAAAAATAAATAAAGAGTAAGATAGTAAATTTAGAGAAAGCCTAACAGACAACATAATTGATGGTCTGGAACACACACACAGGTTACATGAGCATCTTGATATAGAGGTAGACTGAGAGAAGGGTAATAAAGTCAAGTAGAGCTTAAAACCTTCCTGAACAGATGAGTTTTGAGTTGTTTTTTTTTTAAAGAATTCATGGATTCAGCTGACCTGATTAATTTCGATAGGTCATTCCAGAGTCTGGGCGCTATACAGCTGAAGGCCCTGTCACCCATGGAGTGTAGATTAGTGTGGGGCACAACAAGATTGCCAGAATCAGAGGACTTTAGTGGGCACACAGGCACATAGTGATAGAGAAGGTCACTGATGTAGTTTGGCACAAGGTCGTTTAAGGCTTTGTAGGTTATTACAGGATTTTATATTCGATTCTGTAAGACACAGGGAGCCAGTGAAGGCAGAGCAGGATTGGTGTGATGTGCTAACTGTTGCTGGTTCGGGTAAGGACTCTTGCAGCTGAGTTTTGAATAAGCTGGAGCTGGGATATAAGGTTAGAAGGGGCACCTGCCAGCAGCGAGTTACAATAATCGATGCAGGATGTAATAAAAGCATGGACAAGATTCGCAGCATTGGAAAAGGAGAGGAATGAGCGAACACGATATATGTTACGGAGGTGAAAGTAACAAAGTTTCTTAATGTGATACACCCTCAGAAGTACTACCTGGACAATATTCCAGTGATAATGGCAAGAAAATGTCAATTAACAAATTAAATGAGACAGAGCATTATTACCCTTAGAAGTGTAGGCATTTAATTTAGATAAATTGCAAAAAAAAAAAATCAAAGTGTCATTGAGTATGGTGTCCTACACAATCCAAAGGTAATTGGAAACTGGAAGAATCTCTGTTAGGAAGAGATCTGGTAGACCCAAAGTCACAACCTAGTCAGAAGACAAGTTTCTAAGGGTCACCACCTTTCATGATAGGCGCCTCACAGCATATATATGACATATGTGTAAGTTTAAATAATATGTTGTCGACTGCCTGTGAGACTATTAAAATAAATTCATAATTTTGTAAAAATGTAGAGCCCTTATATACAGTGGTGTGAAGACTGTTGCCATACATCTCCATTGCCCTATGTTCAAATCCCACACAATGCACTTTATGTGAATTCTACATGGGCTTCTTTATGTCCACATGAGTCATCAATGGGTAATATGATTTCCTTTCATATACCAAAGATGTACAGTACATGTAGCATTTATTATTAAATGTTAATTGGCCCTATATAATTAAGTGTAATGTGTAAGTTAGCTTGCCCTGCGGTGGACTGATGATTTGTTTAGGCATGGTTGATCTGTTGCATATGGTATATTGCTGCTAAAATAGGCTCATTTTCATTGTGGGTTCAAATCCCACCACTAACACTGTGTGACCCTGAGCAAGTCATTTCACACACGTGTGCTCCAGTTGGAAAATGATGTAACCAATTGCATCTCATATGTTGTAAGTCAACTTGGATAAAAGGTGTCAGCCAAATAAATGTTAGCAATTAATGTAAGCAACTTCAGAAAATGAATACAGTTACTGAATAATATAATATGCTTCACTGCCTGTTAAAGCATAAGGATTTACAGACATGCATGCCATTAGTTTACTAATGTAAATGCAAAAGGGCCTTGGTTTACAAAAATATGTAAATCTTTTACCAGATAGTCGATCTGTGAAGTGGTTATATATTTATAGGTTTTAAGTAGCTTACCTTATTCAGACTGTTGCATTACATATAATAGTTCAATGGGAATACTTACAATTTATGTTTAATTGGCAGGTATTTGAAACTGGTACTACAGTACTATTGTTTTTATTTGAAAATGATATGTTCTGTGTCATTGCACCTTAAAGTTTCAATCTTTTTTTTAAGTATTTAACTCTGCTAAGAAATCTGCCAGAAGAAGACACGACTTTAACAGCAGAAGATTTTGATTCTATTTTGAAGCCTCTACCGTAAGTAATATTGTAGCCTTTTTATGATGCATTTTAATTTTTTTAACCCATAATACCCTGTTCACTGCATTTTCTAAATGTTAAGTTCAAAACATCATGCACCATTAGACCCTTTTCACAATTTGAGTTTTGGGCTAGATTAAGGAGACTGCTCATGAGCATGATGGACTACTTCCAAAGCTTGGTACAGTTATGTTCTGCTTACAACTCTGAGTATTTGTCCAGGTTTGCTAAAATACACCCAAGAAAGAGCCCTTCATAGGCCATATATAACTGAAGTAATTTTCAAGAGCATCTTAATGAGTAATATGAATATCTAGTGTACATTTTTGCAGAAGAGAATACATTTGTGCCATTGAGAAATTACAGGTAATAGTTTCTCACAAATAAATAATAAATTTATATTTTTAACTGTTTGAACCAGGACAGTTTAAAATGATGACCGTATGATGTTGATTATTTACATATTTGCACATCTTGGGCATTGGCAGTTTAAATTACATTTTATAAAATTTCCTGTATATTACATTCAAAAATGTAACTATTTGATTACTGTGTATCACTGCCAATGTTAATTCCTGTGTATAGTTAACATTATATTTGAAATGTCAAATAAGTCCATCCGTCCTCTTCCGTTTATCCGAGGTCGGGTAGTGGGGGCACAGCTTGAGCAGTTTTGCCCAGACTTCCCTCTCCCCGGCCACTTCTTCTAGCCCTTGGATCCTGAGGCATTCCCAGGCCAGCCGGGAGACATAGTCCCTCCAGCGTGTCCTGGGTCTTCCCCGGGGCCTCCTCCCGGTTGGACGTGCCCGGAACACCTCACCAGGGAGGTGTCCAGGATGCATCCTGATCAGATGCCCGAGCTACCTCATCTGACCCATCTCGATGCGGAGGAGCAGCGGCTCTACTCTGAGCCCCTCTCAGATGACTGAGCTTCTCACCCTATCTTTAAGGGAAAGCCCAGACACCCCGCGGAGGAAACTCATTTCACCTGCTTGTATTCGCGATCTCGTTCTTTTGGTCACTACCCACAGCTCATGACCATAGGTGAGGGTAGGAACGTAGATCGACTGGTAAATTGAGAGCTTTGCCTTACAGCTCAGCTCCTTTTTCACTACGACAGACCGATGCAGAACCCGCATCACTGCGGACGCCACACCGATCCGCCTGTCGATCTCACGCTCCATTCTTCACTCACTCATGAACAAGAACCCCGAGATACTTGAACTCCTCCACTTGGGGCAGGATCTCTCCCCCAACCCTGAGAGGGCACTCCACCCTTTTTCGGCTGAGGACCATGGTCCTGGATTTGGAGCTGCTGATTCCCATCCCAGCCACTTCTCACTCAGCTGCGAACCGATCCAGAGAGAGCTGAAGATCACGGCCTGATGAAGCAAACAGGACAACATCATCTGCAAATAGCAGTGACCCAATCCTGAGTCCACCAAACCGGACCCCCTCAACGCAATGGCTGTGCCTAGAATTTATGTCTGTCACTTATGTCAAATAAGTGATGTTGCGAATTCAGTTACTCACTTTCCCTGTGCCATAATTTCCACCTAGAAAGGTTCTTTTTACAGGAGAATAATATGTTATTTATTGACAACTGTGCTATGTTAATAGAACAATTATAAGTCGATTTAAACCATTCCTGTTGTTGTATTCATTTTAAATATATTGTGATGCAATAAAAAGTTTGTGAGTTTCACCTTTTACCCTTGAGCAACTTGACATAATAGCCCATACTGATGTGCTGTTTGTTCATTATGAGAGTTTGTTTTTATCGGGGATAATTCAGCCCAGTTATAATATTTCTCTTAGCAGTAATGTCCTAAGAAATGAAAACATGTAAAAAAAAAGCTTCCAAACTATCATCAAATAGTTGCAATGAAATTGCTACACATTTTACTTTTTTTCCTTTGCTTTCTTGCTATTATCCAATTTTTCCTTTCAATATGAGTTTTGTTCTCTTTGTTATGGCATATCTGCTATTTATTACTTCACTACTCTGCTCTGGCAGCATATCACCAAATGGTAGAACCAAATTAGTTTACTTATACCCTGATAAATGTTCAGGGTGTATGCTGAGTTGCCAATCAATGACTTAATTGTGACAGCTTTGTGACTTTTACATATGATTTTTCAATTTTTATTTACTGTTCCCTACACTTTCTTATAAAGTACAACATGAGTGTTGATAAAACAATGCTTCATTCTCATATTCTATAAAAGGCTGACTGCGAGATAACAGCTTTAAGGAAAATTATTTGCTGTTTTTTTTTTTTCCATTATAGTACACTGACGCCAGCATTCCTTATGTCTTGCATAAACTGTGGTATGTCATTTGTACAATGAACAAAATGTAGACATTTTATGCTTTATGTTCTAATTTATTTAATAACAGATTTTATCAAAATTAAAAGACAGTTAATAAGAATAAAGCTGCTAAATGAACAATTAAATACAGAAATTTTAAAGACTCTGGTTTTAGGGTATTACTGGGTTATTTATGATAACTGTGTTTTTTTTGTATATAATTTATTTAAACTCGCTTAAATATGTTAATTGCAGTTGTTAAGCAGAAATGTGCAGCAAACAGCATCACAGCTGTCTTTATAGAGAGTGTTAAACATTAGCTTATTTAATGTTTTTTCACTCTATTTTGCAATTTTGCTACATACTGTAACTAAGTAACAATTATTTTAATTCAAATCAAATGTCCTCTGTATTTAGCTGTTTATGAAAGGGATATTTGGTGTCTGTATGGAGAAAACTGATTATGGTAAGATCATTTAGTATAGTTGGCGACCTGCGAATTGCCTATGATCTGATGTCTTCCTGATAAGAATTCAACACCAATAACAGTAGAATTATTGTATGACAAGGAAGAATGCTGGGAATTGGAGTTCTGACACTGGTACCTTTTCAAATTCAAGTTCTTACTAATTCAAACTTGATGTTTGTTCCATGAATCTGCTGGGTTTTTTTTTTTAATGCATGTACATTATTATCATAAACATCAGAGAAAAGATAGGAGCCCAGTTGTATTTTGCTGTTATTATTTTCTTTTGGCTTCAGAAATAATGTTAAAGCCCTACTTTGATGCAGGGTGTACAGGAAAATAGAGAGAGAAAAACAAAAATTTTGTGCCAGTTTCTATTTTTATTCTTAAATTGTTTTTAAAGACCTGTCGAATTTAATCCAAATTCCAAAACCATCTGAATGTAAAACATTTTTCTTGGTCTTCCTGTGCACTTGCATATACTCTCAATTAAAATCATAATATTTTGATAAAGCAATTCTTTAAAGGCCTGCATGATATGAAACAAAAATGGTGGAGAAGAACTTCTTAGGTGCTCTGGATGCTTGTGATGAAAATGATTTAGTATCTTCCATTAGTTATGCTCTTTTATTAATTGCATTTTGTTTTTGTGTACTTACAGTAATTGAATAGCTTAAATGTTATTAGGATGGCTTTCTTAGTTGCAAGACCCTAATGAAGACTGGAGGAATAATATAGTATCTGCCTCAAACATATTTTTACACAGTTAAAGTCCACATACGTAGATTTGCAGGAAGGATGTAATTATTCTTTATTATATTGTTAATGTTTTTTTCTTTTCTTTTTATATATAGAGACATCTGCTCATATTATCGGCGTGATCAAGAAATTTGTACAGTTTTACTGTTAGCCATACTTCCAGTTATTAGAAGTTTAAGCTGTGACCAGAGCAATGCTAAAGAAATGGGAGATGTTCATGGGGCATTTCTGAAAGTCCTCTCTGCTTTTTGGTATTTTTTTTTTCTTTTTTTTTTTATTCTCTTTTAATATATTTTTGCTTTTAACAATGTTTATACATAAACTTTTCATTATGACATGGAGCACAGTGGTAATCCTAAGTGAGAAACCATGATTATTGCATTGTTAGTGTGCGTACCTCCCACACACACAAGAAGGAACTGCAGAGAGATTACCAAAACAAATACAGTCTTGCAATAATTTATAGCCAGCTGATTTAAAGCAATTCATACATATGGCCAAGGGCCATAGAAAAATGGAAGGGTAGATAGATACTTTATTAATCCCAAGGGGAAATTCACATAATGTTATAGAAATTACCAAAACCAGTCGCAGTAATAAATCTTTCACTTTTATCATTACTTCACATGTTTTCAAGGTTTGTTAGATTGGCTGTGCTCCTTGTGGCTAAAGCATTCTTAGTCTTTATGGTCCCAACTCCCATGACCCAGTTTTATCTTTTTAATTTGTTGACAACCCACTAGCAGTAATGGCAAACCGTCCTCTTGATGAAACAAGTGAGGTCAAGGGTGTTCCTTGATGAAACAAGCTCATTTAGAAACTGGGAAATATATCGTACATTGCTACCAATGGCTTACATGACCCACGTGCAAACCAGTGATGGCAACCCACAATTCAGCAGTGGCATGGTTGAGAAATCCTGCCTTAAATGGACCTGGCTTGCAGACACAGAGACTCAAAGATTGGTTTGTGTTACTCCGTACTAGTAGTTAAAGTATGCATAATAGTGACTCACAACAGCCACTCAGTGCCTCAATTGCAATGACCTGTACACTTTGGGCTGCTCCCAAACGGAGCTCTGAGTCGGTGCATGACTGTAGAAAATTATTAATATCTTACTGCAGCCTGTCTTGTAGCTACAGCTCACCTCTCCGTATGTAATTGAACTTTTCTAAGTTTTCTTGACTCACAGTATTTCTAATTACAGCCACTTTTCTTTCTTACATTTCCAATCTCATTCAATGCACTAAGTATTGGTGTAAATTGGGCGGGGTGGTGGCTCTGAGGCTAAGGATCTGTGCTGGTATCCCGAAGGTTGCCAGTTCAAATCCCCGTCAATGCCAAAAGAGATCCTACTCTGCTGGGCCCTTCAGCAAGGCCCTTAACCTTCGATTGCTCCAGGGGCGCTGTGCAATGGCTGACCCAGTGCTCTGACCCCAAGGCGCATGCAAAAACTAACAAATTCCTAATACGATTAATATGAGAAATTGTATAAGACAAAATAAAGGACGAAAAAAAAGGAAAGAAAAGTCTAATTGTGTTTCATCTCTCTTCCATTCTAACAAACTAGGACATTAAAGTTCTAGTCAAATTCCAATTATATTTTTAAATATGTACTACTGTATGTCTACGATTAATGTAGAGGAGAGATGATTGTGCAGTTAACTGCAGCAAACACAAAGTGTCAGTATAGATTATTTGTAAGTGATTTACAAGGTAAGTTCCTACCACTTTTTGCTTAAGGGCAGTACTAATAATTAATATAAACCTGTACAATTATATCTGCAAGTGTTTGGGTTCCTTTGTAACTTCCAGAAGAATAATTTATGTAGTAAATGCCTACATCTTAAATACAAGTTATTGAACATTTCTATCTATGAAAGATGCTTATAGCGAAGCATTTTTGGAACAGAAGTGATCCAAATGTATGTTGTAAGAAAACAATAGAAAATTCTAAACTTATTACTTTTTTGCCCACTTCTTAAAAGTTCTTCAGTATATCAGACCATTTTTATCAATACACCCATGTAATAGTTTTTGCTAATCATTGTTAATAAATCAGTCATAGAGTATTTACAGTATGTAGATAATAAAGCTGAGTTTACTTTCTTTGGGGCACATCTTCCTTTGTTTCAACCCTTTGGTGATCACATAATCAGTTCCCAGAAAGTTATGAAAAGTGGAACCTTGTAAAGAGATGGTAATAATTCCTGTTTACCTCCACAAAAACTATACTATACTATAATTTGTAGAAGGGGTGGTCAAAAACCTTGAGTTAAAATGAAGTAAGGTTTATTTTTTAGTATGGCCATTCTGAACAATTGTTATAACTTTATAAAAGCTTTTCTACACTACTCATTTAGTCTTTCTTGTGTAATCAAGATTAAATTTCTTCTGTAGTTTTCTCAATGTCTTTATCATTGGTATAAGATGTCCAATGTCGTCGTCCCTTAGATTAAGAAATAGACGGTAGTCAGCTGAGGTAAGGTCTGGAGAATAGTGTAGGTTTGGCCTTTTTTTTTAATACGCAGGTTCGAAGCTTATCAATTCTAATTCATTTAATATGAGCAAGGATGCTTGAAGCATGATTGAATGCTCTCCTAATTATTTTTCTGATTGACTGCAGCAAAGGCTAAAGTAAATGAGTGTAAAATTTATTGGTTATGTTGACCTTTTGAAGCATGTAAGCAATATGGAAAACACCCTGAACAAAATAAAATTGTGCAAATAATCTGTTTGCAGTACTTACATTGTTATGATTATTTTTATACTGAAGGCCATAGTGATATATCCAAAAAAATTTCACTTAAATTTCTCAAGATTGACCTTAAAACATTTGATAATGTGATGCTTCATTTCAGGAGTCAACTAGCTAGGTAAATGAACTCCTAGGGAATCTCTATTAAGTGCTTACTGTATACAGTATACAATGCAATTTATTATGTGCAGTATATTATCTCTCTGCATGGTACATGGCCTTTTTTTAATAGCTGCAAACTGTGTTTCATCAATTTAAATTGCATATTATTTATGATTTCTGTAGGACCCTGAGTAAGGATGGTCGAAGTACCGCTTCAGTTCGAGCTGCATTAGCAAAGTGCATGATTGCTTTGTTAGAGGTGAGTTTGCTTTCTTGTTTGTTTGGTTCAATGCACTGATATCTAATATGGTGATCTACTCACCTGAAATGACAAAATAGTGTGAGGCCTCTAAGAATATCCAGGGAAGCAGGCCAGAATTCCCATGTCCTTGTCCAAAAAGGGTGCACCCAAAGCATCCTGAGCTCCCATTCTAGTGGTAGGCATTGGTCTATGCTATATTAAAATATGCTAACCTTTAATAATTCATAAAGTAGGAAAAATCACAAAATATAGGCTAGGCCCCACCAGAGGAAGGATGACCGTAAACCTCCGGTTTGTGGTTGAAAGTGCAAACAAAAAAACCTTTATAATTAAGACTTGCTACAGAAAGAACAATTACAGAACAAAAGCTCAAAGAGCCAAACAAGAGGAAAATGAGTTGCTTAAAAGGCAATCTACAGTAACCAAGTTTAAATATGTTTAACAAAATTTTAATCCTTAAATAGACACAAAAAATGTCAAAAGGCCAGATAATCCAAAGATATACAATAAATGTAAAGAGAAGTCACCAACACCAAGTGCATACAATGTACTTTGGAGAGAATTACGGCTTCAAATGACCCTTAGTCCCTCAAGAGAGACTGACAGGTAAGAGAAACACCAACAAAAAACAAAGGGTCATAGCAGAAAAAGCATCCACACATAGGAACCAAGCAATAAGCAAAATTGATAACAAAAAATACATCATTATGCAAATAAAATTCATAATTAACAACATCAACATAAATAATATCCAAATAACTGAATAATGAGCAGAAAGGACATAAATAAGGAATTTAAACAGAAGCCAGAGTAGTGACCCTGACTTAAACATAACACACAAATGTCTGTTCATCTGTCCATTTCCTGATGCTGCGTAGTTCATATTAGGATTGTACAGAGAAAAAACTTTTTGAAAGCACTGGAAATTAAACAGGAAAGAAACAGCACTTGACCCAGTCTTCAGGAGTTGTGCGTCAGCAGTATTGATTACCATGTCTTTGCCCCGTCCACGTTCAAAGTTAAAAAAAATTATAATGTAAAGATGGCTGGTAAATTATATTCAGTGCAAATATCAGTGAAGTAGACATGTACTGTATAAGCGTATAGAATGAATGTAAATTCACACAAACATTTAAAAATATCAATTTCTAATTAATTTTTTCAGTTGTCACCCAGCAGGAATTGATAAAGAAAGCAACAGCAATCACATTATTTTTGTATCACCAAGAAGAATAATCTAAATTAATATTTGAATTTAAAAATTAAGAACTGTTTTATTTTTATTATTTTTTATGTATTAGCCATCCATATGGGATTGTCTGTTAATGTCAAGCTTTTGAATTTTGGTTGGCTTAGGACTTAACACAGTGGTTAATTGTGCCACCTCACAAGTTTCAGTAGTTTAGGCTCAATTCCATCTGGTTATTGTCTGTGTGAATATTGCAAATTCTTCTTTTTTCCATGTGGGTTTTCTCCGGTTAGTCTTCACTAATTCACCATTACATGGAGGGTTTTGTTAGGTTCATTGAAGAAACAAAATTTGCCAGGTATGAGTAACAGTAGATGTATATGTGAGTGTCACTAGCATTGTACTGGCATTACATCCAGGACTGGTTTCTGTTTTTCACCTCCAGATCCCATTCATGCTGTAAAGGAAGAATGGTGTTTAGAAACTGGATACATTTTGATTATTCAACATAGTTTTCTATATTGTTATAATAGCATTTCTCCTTAGTTGCAGGAAAGGTTATGGCTTGTTGCCACATTGAATTGGGTTGAGCTGGCTTTAAAATTATATGCTTTATTGTGTTACTTTGCAAAACTGTTAGGCCAATTGAGCAGAAATTGGTATTAGATGTATGAAGATGATAAAACTGCATTTTGTCTTCTATTACAATTTGGATACATCTTACAGTAAGAGTAATATTTCTGTTTTAGACCCAACAAAATTGTGAATCTTAGTAAATAGTAATAAAAGGTTAACTCATAAACAGTAATTTGTTTGATAAACGTACATTTTTTTACAGTTCGTTTTTGTGTTCTTTTAAAGTTTTAAATAATTTTGTGCTTATTTGAGAAATTCTGTAATTTTGTCTAGGGAGACCCACAGTGCCATTGGTCAATTTTTAATATGGCGGATGAAGATATACCTATTTCAGATGCATTTCCACAGTTTCTTGCTGACAGTGACCATGAAGTTCGTATGTTGACTGCTATGTCAGTTAACAGGTAAACTCCCTGAAATCCTTCTTGTTTTATGCTTATAGCATTTTTTATGTAAGCTGTACTAGCAGTATAGTCAGTTTTGAGTTTTTTGAGCTACATACAATATATTGTATGTAATGTGTATTGAATTTTAATCATGTGACAGTTTATGTGTTATTTACTGGTGTTGTTTGTAGTGATGGCTGAGAAAAATTGTTAGTCTGATGTTTTCATGTGGAAGGGAGATAAGAAAATATCAGATAAAATTGGCTTAAATCTGGGCCAACAGGGGTAAAATATAACAACAGCAAAATGTTCCTGAAAAATCTCAAGTTTTTTTTGTCACAATCCACTCTTCGGTTATAAACTCTCCTCTTTTAAGTCAGTGGGAAACTGATGTGTTATACTATTTGAAATTAGAAAAACTCAAATACTCAGTTAGAGGATCCATACAGACTTTTTTCAAAACATGGCAGGATCTAATCAGTAATATTTTAAAATAAGCTCATAAAGCACAGAGAATTTATTAATTTAGGTATGCCTACAAGCCTTAAATTTCATGCCGTCTGGCTTGCTCTCACTCTCTGTCAGGGGTGGGGATCGATTTGTCCTTAACTCAATTTTTCTTTTTGTAAAATATTGATTGATTTGTATGGATTGCAATAAAATTAATAAAAAGGAAAAAAAAAAAAAGAATTAGTAAATGAGAGTTATTTATTATATTTTTGTAGCATTTGGAATACTGAATGAAATAACTGTTCTGAAACTTTTTGATTATATATTAATCACTCATTTTTTTGGTGGGGATATTATCAAGCTTTTTCTTTTTTACTTGACCTAGTTACTATTTATAACAGAGAAGCTTCATTTGTCTTTAGAAAGAGGATAGTTTTTTTTTTTTCTTTGCATTTTTAAAAGCAAATCGATTTTTTTTTTTTTTTACCTTTTAATACTTACTGTATGTATGTCTCCTCTTTTTAGGCTTTTTCTGGAATTTACTCCAAAAAGTTGTGGGAAAATGAAATTGCTTCCTTTAACACTTCAGCAAAAGGCCTTTGAGAATGTGTACTTAAAAGCTCAAGAAGGAATAGGATTCCAGGTATATCGTCTTCTCCATCTAACATTTTTTAGTTGTTTGATTTAAAAGGTTTATCATGATAAAGGTGTGCTATTTGACTAATAAAGCAGATATCCATCCATCCATCCATCCATCCATTATCCAACCTGTTATATCCTAACTACAGGGTCACTGGGGTCTGCTGGAGCCAATCCCAGCCAACACAGGGCGCAAGGCAGGAAACAAACCCTGGGCAGGGCGCCAGCCCACATTAGACAAAGCAGATAATGTTATATTTTTAAAATTTTTATATGCTTTGCTTTTAGAAAGTTTATGAGCATATTTTTTAAGGAAAGTGGCTACTTCTGGCTTATCCTTGCAGGAGGCTGCCATCTAAGTTGTTGGGTTTGGGTATGAGGCAATAGACTTGCTAGGTTGTTTCCCCCTGTCCTGCCATCCTACAGCCAGGTAAGGGATCAGAGCCCATCCTGACCGGGATGCCCACACATGCATCACACTTGTTACTATGTTACTGATTTTAGAGGAAACTCCACCCTTTGCTGATGGATAGTTCATTTGAAACTAATTAATTCTTAATCATAATATATTATTTTACTAATATGTCTATGAATCTAAAAATTGCCACTAATGTCTTAATTATTTCATATGTTGGTTTTTGGTAGCGTGTTGAGAATAATCTTTTATTAATGATCAAGGCAATAAAAACTTCCCTCAGTTGCCTAGACAAGTGGTCCCTAGGTTCGGTCATGTGGCTGCAGGTTTTTATTCCAACCAATTTCCTGTTTACTACATAACTTTCACTTTTAATATTGTTTAGTGAGTTAAGAAATGATGAAATATTATGTATTTTTCCAAAACATTAAAATCATGTGTTACCTTAGATATTTTACTTTTTAATTCACCTTGTTCTATAGAGTTTTCTTCCTTTATTGTGCCTAAATTTTGACAATATTGAATGCTGACAGCCAATATGATTTATTCACATTTCTGCTTATTAAGAATTTTGTTAAAGTGCATGCAAGTGAAAATGACAGTCAAGTAATTGCTTCCTTTTAGCATTCAGTGTTGGTTGCTTCTATGTGTGAACTGTTCATTGCTAATCATTAGCATTTGGATAAAAGTAAAAGAACAAACTCTACAGAAAGGGGAAAAATTAGAAAGAAAACTGGAAATCTAAGTTTTTAACACTATGGCAAAGAATGCAAGTAAATTTCTTAGAAATGTTTGAATTCCTGATAACTAAAAATAAAATCAATTTAAGGTAATTGTAAAATAGTTTAGAATAAAATTCTCCAACATTAAGAGTTCCTCGGACTGAACTTCAAATCCACAGGCCTAGACAATTATTAAAATAAATGTGCCCAACATTTCATGTGCATGTGAAGAATGTAGCAGTATCAAAATGCTATTAATTTACTCTTTTCACATTTTATTTTCAGAAACGTTCTATGGCTGATGAATTTGAAGATGAACAGTTTAATCGAAAAGCCACTTTGCTCAAGGTTATATATGTTGTTTTATGCTGTAGTCCTGTGTGTGAAAAACAAGCTCTGTTTGCCTTATTCCAGTCTTTTAAAGAAAATAAAATAGATCTTCGTCTGATTAAAAAGGTAAGATATGATCACTGTATTTTAAAGGCAAGATGAGAAATTTCATTGTCAAAAAATAATATTTAATAATTGAATTTAAAAATCAAGATGTTTTTCATCTGGTTTATTTAAACTGTTATTGACGAGGGTATGGACCTAAATTCTCCAGTCTAATAATTCTATAATCTTTTGTTAATTTTTTTTTTTTTTGCTTATTTGTAGTGCTAGGCAGAAACTGTACAGTTGAAAAATATCTTTTGGTTAAAGAGCTATTTAAACTGGTGTATTAGGCAAGAAAATGTTATGCATTCATGGTTCAGAAACTTCTTACTGAATATTTGTATCTGCAGCAAACAAGGAAGCACATAGTCCACTACAGTTTAGAACCTGCTAGTGCTGCAGTTGACTATTAAGAAAATCACAGTTTCCAACAGCAGATCTTGGTGACTGTGAGATATATTATATAGGTTTGGATTTCCTAAAAAAATCATATGGTTTTTGTCTGTTCAAAAATAACAAATATGAAAATATGAAAAATTATACTAAGGTTCAATAGAGTTTAGTCAACGTTGTCTCTTTCAGTACTCGGGAGTGTTTAAGGGGCACTTATTGGCCCTTTTTGATATGGTGAGTAATGTGTAAAGATAATAGGTTGATGGGTTCTTCAAAGGGTATTGCAGAAGTGAGGCAGGACGGTAGTTCTTAATGGCAGATGGGTTTCTTGAAGATGGTGATCGTGTATGACTTCTTGAAATCAAGGTAGATACCAAAGGTCAGTGAGGTGTTTAGAAGAGATGTAGGGGATCAAGGAAAGAGGGAAGTGCTGACGAAGATGTGAAGGAAAGGGGTCCAGAGCAAAGGTGTTTTGTGTTTACAGGGAAGTAGAAATGTTGGTAAAGAAGGAGGAAAGAGAAGGGTCACACAAGAAAGTCAGAGGATGTTTTGGAGTCTTTGGAAGAAAGGCAGGAAGCAAATTCATTAGGAGAGATGGATGAAAGTGTTGGAGCAGCAGAAGTACTTACCTGAAGCATCTTTCAGTGGATGCTATTGTTTTCAAAGAAGAATTTCTTTGCAGATAGCAGAGATGCAGAGAAGGAAGACAGGATGATATTTATTCTGTAGGGATACTTCTTTCTTTTTATCCCAAGCATTTTTGTCCAAGTGCAGTAGGGTGGAAAGGTAGAACAACTAGAAAAGGAAATGAAAAAGTACTCTTCATATTATCATTGTTATTCTTCTTCTTCTTATTATTATTACTTAACATTAATGCCAATAATCCAGTAACTCAAGTGAAAGGGACTAAGGTAAATGTATAAAATATAACAAATTTGTGATGCTGTAAGGCACTTTGAGTAAAATTAGTAAGTGTTTTGCATTCTTAGGGAATTTTTGCCTTTGCTAATTGGGGGAAAGTAACATGCAAAGTTATATGCTGTCCACTGGCTATAGTTCATCAATTGACAGATATTATTGAGTTCAATTTATGTTAACGTTTCAAGCTAGTTTGTTTTCCTGTTTGTTTAAATGTTTAAATCCTTTGTTTATTGTGTGCCCTTATGTAATTTGTAACCTGAGAACTGTCACAGGGCTCTTCCACTACACTCAGTGAAAAGCGCTGTACAAATATAAACTGAATTGAATTGAATTATATATGTAGAATTTTGACTTCACAGGTTATTCTGTTCATTAGATTAATATTTATGGGGAAAATATGGAAGTGCTTCTTCTCAAAATGCTTTTCTATCATGAGGTTACTCTTCTGATTTGTACGTGAGTGATAGTATGGACCCTTTTTTCCTCCACTGTCTGTTGTGTTTACATAACAATGCAGTAGATAATAAAAAAAGTGTTGAGGTATATTTGAAAGTAAGCGTATGTTGATACATGCAACTATTTATTCTGTGATTCTGTTCACAGTTACATTAAGGTCACCATGTGGTGTGAAGTACATAACACATAAAATATACCTAGTAACACATCCACAAGGCAGTCCACTTTCATATCAGTCATTATCAGATTTTTAAGTGAGTGTACTTAAAATGAGCAAAACTGGTCTAATTTAAATCATTCTTTTCAGTTATATGGAAAACTAAGTACTCCCAATGAAATATGTATTCATTTCTTAACATACTGTATGTAGGACTTTTAAGATTCGATCATTTAAACAGTAGCAATAGATAAAGGTGATTGAATATAACAAACATCATGCTATATTTACATTTTGTAGTCCATTGCATAATTTAAATAAACATAAATGAAAATGTTGTATGTGGAAAAAGTAAGTACTCCCCTAAATTTATCCCTACCCCAGATAGCTACAATTATAATCAGGTGCTCCAGATCTGCTGCAAATGTTCAGAAAAATTATTAGAGATAATTTAAGTGGGAACCGGCTTATGTAAACCTCAGGCATTTACCTTAGTTAGCCCTTTATCTATACTAATAAAAGGCAAAGCACTGAGTGACTGACTCACTGACTCACTCATCACTAATTCTACAACTTCCCGTGTAGGTCGAAGGCCGAAATTGCTTTTCACATGGCCAACTGTACGTTGCATGCTCAAGAGTAAGCTCAGCGCACAGCTTGGTCATGTTACATCTGGAGGGACGAACTGACAACGTGGTATACAAAGAGATCCTTAACAAATAATTATTGGTATATTTTCTCTAAGTTTAAAAGGGGTTACTTTTCTTCTTAATAAAAATTTTAAGGCAGTACTTCGCTGTTGCGGAGCGCAGGTATTTTGTTAGTTGTTAAAATATGTGTTATCACCATGCCTATATTGAAAAACTCTCTGAGCGCTTCAGAAAGAAAGTTATAGATGCCTATGAGTCTGGGAATTACTTAAAAAGATGTCCATGGGAATCGACCATTCCACTGCCTGGAATGTCATCAACAAACAGAAAACATGTCAAACTTCCTAGAAAGTTCGGCCTGAAAGCAGAATGCAGGATACTCAAAGAGATCTCTAAGAACTACAAAATTACATCATAGAACCTACAGTAAACTCTTGCCACCAATTGATGACAAAGTGCATGAATCTGCCATTAGAAAGATGGTGCACAATTTAGATCTAAATGGGAGGTATGCCAGAAGGAAGACTTTGCTGTCTACAAAGAACACCAGGGCAAAACTAAACTTTTCTCATGAATACCTAGGCAAAAACCAGGAAGACTTTTGCTGAAAACCAAACACAGCATTTGATCACACAAAACCTGATACAAGCCACTTTAGCTCACAGAAGCCTACGGTATATTGGAAACTTTACCACAGAGCTTTTACTCTGATCACTTTTGTCCTTTGCTTTCTTTATAGAAAAATTTGTTAGCTTTACTGTTATTAAAAGAGTGTTCAGAGAAGACATTAACCCTTTTATGTTGCATTGTCTGTTCTGTTCTGTTCTCATTGCCTGCCAAGATTGTACTTAACGTTTTCAACAAACAGAAATGACATATTTTTATTTTTCATTGAATAAATTATTCCAAGTCAGATATTGTTTGTTTTTGTTTAAATTACAGCACTTTTATCAAAAGATGCTGATATCTGAGCATATGTTAAAATAGTAAAAACGTTTCCTCAGGTGTACTTACTTTTTCAAAGAGCTTCTTTAAACTTTCATAGAACTCATCCCATCCTGGTCACTCATTGTTAAAGCTACTGCTCTCCAGCAGGTGGCACAAGAACATTAAACGTAGAACAAAAAGATTTGCAGAGTTTTTTATTCTTGGACCAGCAGAAATTTAAATTTCAAAAACTCATAGAACTGTTGTAAATTTTATTTTCGTATGTACATTGATTACTTTAGTGGATAATAATTTCTGTCCCTTTATTGTTGTACTTGTTTACAGATGTAGCTTTTACAATTCCATTGTGCTGGTACAATGACAGTTAAGACTTTATGATTCTAGTTCTAACTCTAACTGTACCTCTGCGCTTGAGGAGGTTTACCCCATGATCTGCTTTAGATAGACCCATATTTCTCTTCACAAATGAGAGGAGCACCAAGACTTGTAATAGGTAGATACTAGATGGGTGTAACCTGTTTTTGTCACCTTGTATTTCATCTGTTTTTGTGCTCACTTTCTCACATGTGTGTCCTTAAACCAATATACAAATCAGCTAGTAAAATACATGTCAAACATGATGAGCAAAAACAAAATAAATGTAAATATCTGTTTTTTGTATTTGATAGATTTGCATTTGATGAGCCAGTAGTTGGGTCTGTGTTACAGCAACGTCTTCCGGGAAACTAGCAGAGATAAATAAATTTTGAAATATATGTTTGTTTTTTGTAGTGATAATTTGTTCTGTTCAGCTTACACATTGCTCTCATTATCTGAGGTTTGGATTTCTGAGATGATGGGATACCTAACTGCACTCAATTTGATTGATCCCCGTCTGCATTTATTTTATAAGGATTGGTAATGCACAGACAGAGACACTGTTTGTTGTCTACTGTTCCTATGAGACCTTGTTAGTTTCTCTTTGACATGCCAAAAGTAAGCCTTGTGGATGCTCCCTGGTAACATCTTACATTTAGTTCCAAATTAAAGTCAAATTGAAATATAGTAGATTTACAAAATGACTTTAATAAAAAAAGAGACAAGAAATAGCCACTAATCCTCAGATATAAAATCATTTTATTTTTGAGATCAGCAAAACCTTCTGTTTGAAATAATAAATACTCATGTAACGTATGTACATAAGGAATCAAATTATATATGTGGATGGATAGATGTTTTCTGTGATAGTGTTGCTTATTAAAATCAAATGTATAGTACTGAACTTGAAGATAACCTTGGTTTTGTTTATAAAAATGTGTAACATAAATGTGAGATATTTATTAAATAGTTATGTGATATCATATACTTTCCTAAACCACACAATATATTTTTATTTATAGGTTCTCAGTCCTGTTTCAAAATCTCTGAACTACAGAAATGTGAAACACCTAATTAGTTCCCACTTAGATTACTTAGTAACAGAATGGCTAAGACAAAAGGATGATGGGTACAGTCTGCAAGCTTTTCCTTATGCTTTACTGGAATTCTCAACTTTGGATGAATTTTACAGGTAATGATTTTATGTTTTTCCTCTGTGGCAAGTCACAACTCTAGTCACTGCACAGTAGAGATGTTTACTGTATGGCTATTAGTTCAATTTATCAATCATTTATACTAAAATCTGTAGCATTTAATAGCAATGTATAGTAAAGCCTATAATAGGTTCATTAAGCTTAAGACTGTTGCATTTTACTAATGAAATAATACTTACTATACTTACTGGTGGTTAGTATTCTGGATTACTTTAGCAGGGTGGAATCAGATTTGGTATTCTACAGTCAAAGAAAAAGTTTTTTTTTTAATGCTGTACTGCCTATGAAATAACAGAAGATAACTGTGAAGGACATAGAAGTTGTTGAATGTATTTTCTCTTGGCTGGCCTTATTGTTACTTCTATTAATGCTAGAAAAATCCTTGTACAGATCCAGTCTTCATTTTAAAATTTTATATAAATGCAGTATGTGTATGAAACAAGCAGTTAAATTGCCTGTTCTACTAGTTAAACCTTAAAATTATATTTAATCTCAATAGGGTAACATTACAGTAAATAACTATGAATATTTTGAGTTACTTGTATCCTGAAATAGTTCTATTTTATGAGGACAGACTGGAAGCATTTACTCAGATTTATAAATGAAAAACAGTGACAGGAAAAATACCAAACTATTCAACATTCAAACTGTAAATTTGTACACCTTAATTTAATTCTGAAGCAGTAAAATACTTAAAAATATCTGTATAATTTGCCTTTGCTGCTTTTAATGAATACATTTAATATGCTGAGTTGATGAGCAGAGAAACAGAATAAAAATTAAGAGCTCAAATTGTAACCCGGTCCTCTCTGTTGTGACCCTCCATGTATCTGTGCCATGTTCCACATGAATGTTGATGGCATCTTCCATAAGGACTAGCACTGCAAAGTCAGTAGAATGTACTCTTCCAAACACTGAATCTTCTATATCTCAACACTTAAATCTTTCAGTCTGAAAGAGAAAGTTTTAAAGAGATGAACTTATCATTTACCAGTAGAAACTCCCAACTGTTGGTCATCCAGCATGGGCATTTGAGTACCCTCACACTATCCATAGTCATCTGTTATGGATGATGATGATAATAATAAATTACATTTCATAGCACTTTTCTAACCTACTCAAAGCACTTTACATAGACATTGAACAACACATCAACTACCACCAATGTTTAGCATCCACCTTGATGGTGTGATAGCAGATATACTTGCACCAGTATGCACACCACACATTAGCTATTGGATGGTGTATTACTGAGGAATGAGTGTGACTCACCACATTCTTTTCTAGGTTGGCCTTCTCTTGCACATTAAGCACATTCAGCTCAGATTAATGTCATACCCAGGATGAAGCAATTGCAGGTTAAGACCCTTGCTCACATAGAAGCAAGTATAATAAAAAATAAAACAGCAAAGCCTGGATAAACTACACCTATGCTTTGAAAGCTTACTAAAAACCAGCAATGTCAAAAGTGGATGTTGTTCTGGGTGGCTTAATGATTCAGCAGTTGCTTCCTATGTCTTTACTTTTTGGTTATTTAGACAGCCATATTTATGTTAAAATAACACGTGAGGCTCTGAAACATGCGTTATTAAACACATAGGACAGGCTAGCTGTCCTGGTGATAGATGCCCAGAAGCTTTGACCCTGTACGTATCTTTGCAATCTCTTACTGTTTCTATTTCTTTTAATATTTAATTATAAAACTGTCTGACCCTTTAAAATACAAGCTCCATAAATTTCTTGCATATCAAAATAGATGCATTAAAGTTATAAATTACTGGTGTAATAAAGAAGGAGTGTACAAATACTTATTGTTCACAAGAGAGGATGCTTTTAATGTGACTTGCCTCTGCACATAAGTTAGTTAAATTTCCTTAAGGGTCCTATAAATTCCTTTGTAAATTAATTCCTTTATAGTTAGTTCATCATGGATCATTTGAGCAAAACTAATATTTAATATAAGCAGTCTGCACTTTCAAAAAATTAAGATTTTATTCTCCAGGACAAGTGGTGGATAGATGAGGTGATAGCAAATTTGGGATAGGAGATGATTAGGGTGCTATATGATTCTGAGTTGGTATATAACGTAAAAAGTTAATTGACTCACTTTTTCCCTGCAATATTTACAATTGCTGATTGCAACACAAATGGACACAAAACTGTGACAAGTGCCAGACTGCTTCCAGAAATATACATTACATTAAGTTTGATCTAGTACATTACTAGAAAGGTATGAATATACTGTGTTTTTTTAAAAAAATGCTATGTTTTACCTATCTCTTCATCCTTTTTCTGAGCCTGCTGGCTAGATGTTCAGTATTTAAAGATGTGTTTTATATTAACATTAACACTAGCCAAAGCCTACGGCGGTGTAAGAATTGGAACTGAAAAGGGTGAGAAAAGAATTCAGTATAACAAAGGTTTAGGAAACCACCGTCTCAGTATAACGAAAATAGCAAGGAGCTAAACCAATGCCAATGGTCGAGAGAGTACCTTCCTGTAGCAGGCTACGGAAAACATAGATATATGTACATAGACACCGCATTCACTGTGTTGCCCAGTCGACATGATAAGTCGGCGCGTCCGCCCTATTTAGAGTGGTAAAAGTGCCATTTAAACTAATACAGGTAGACGTGGAAACCGGGTTTTCTGATGAAAAAACAATAACGTTTTAAACAGTATTGTTTACATACAACAGATTTTAGTGAATCGTTTACATGCAATTATTTATATCCATTTATACACTACATGCGTACGTATCCCATGGTCTTAGAGTTGGTGGGCGGGCTTTGGCGGTTGTGGCTCTCTGTCTTGCGTGCGCTCTCTGTCTTGCTTGCCCTTAGTTAGAGTTGGCGGGCGGGGCTCTGTGAGATGGCGATTGTGGCTCTCTGTCTTGCGTGCTGTGTAAAGTCAACGTGGCTCAGAGGTGCATGTGAACTTTTGCACAGACGAAAGCGACTGAGGGTGGGTTTGGTGAGTTGTTGCGTGCCTCGAGAGCGACGCTGGACTCGGGAGGATGGTTACAGTTGCCGTGTGTGGCTCAGTCGTGTGTATCGCATGACGCAGTAGGAGGGTTAGAGTTGGCGGGCGGGGCTTTGTCGAGCATATCCCATGGTCTTAGAGTTGGTGGGCGTGTCTCTGTCTTGTTGTGCTCACTGTCTTTCGTGCCCTCAGTGTCTTGCTTGCGCTCAGTGTCTTGCGTGCCCTTAGTGAATTATATATATAGATTATCATTTGCAGCAAATATGGACAAAATAGATAATATAAACATTGTGAATGGTGAGAGTCATGCTTCTGCGTGTGGTTTGTGAATTCAAATTCAGGCATTTATTTTTGAAAGGAATCACTATTAATTATCATTCCTGAACAACTTTAATGCTATGCTCTTAATGGAAAATTTAAAAAGTACATTCATTTCAGTAATGAATAACAAGATATGTAAGAATTTTGCCAATATTTTAAAGGTTTTCTTTAGATTTTTTATAATTCTTTGCTTAGTAAATTTAAACTTTTTGTACAATATTCTTTTTAGGTCTTGTTATAATATCCTGGTCCCACACCTTGTTTTCTTGGAGGATTTTGAGCAAGTGAAAGCTATTGGAAAAAGGATTGAGAGAGATTGGAAGGAACTGCTTGCTGATTGCTTTCCTAAGATCATGGTTAACATTTTGCCTTGTTTTGCCATAAAAAAAAATGAGGTGGGTCAACAGAGAGAAAAGGCATCAAAGGTATATGACATACTGCAGGAAGACACCTGTATGGGGAAGCAGGTATGAAATAATGTGTAAATTTCTGTTTACTATGTGAGAGACTTCTTATGTGCAATCCATTGTATGCACAAAGTTAAAATTCTTTACAATACTGTAATATTACTTCTAGCAGTGCTTTGTAAAAAGGTACTGCAAATCCCAGTGGCCCCAGCGGGTATAACACTGTTAGACAGTTTCAGAGGGCGCAGGGTCTACTGGGAAGAAGATTCAGCCAGCACGCTCTAAAAAAGGGAGCAGGCAAGACACCAAAGGATCGCGATCATTCATCTGCCTGGTAACATGCTGTTTCACACATTTGGATTACCAGTTTGTTATCTTGGATTACTGTTCCTAGCTAGATGTGTGGTCTTTTTCATGCCTGCCTGTTCATGTGAGTTTATACGGATTGGATATGTCTTTGTCAGAGGGAGCCCTCCAGATCACCTCATCCCATACCAGATCAGGAAATTGGTTAGACAAAATTTACATTACTTGCAGTGAAACGTTTTTTCCATTTACCATCCATTGTCAACTGCCTCTGCTACATTGGACTGTGTTTTGGAGTTTGTCATTAGTGTTTTTTGTTCTGGTTCATTGTTGTTGATCCGTGTTATTATTTGTTATCTCTATAGGGGAGTAGGGAGGGTTAACTGTTTATTTTTTATTTATATTTCATTTAATATACAGTTGTGCTTGGAAGTTTGTGAATCCTTTAGAATTTTCTATACTTCTACATAAATATGACCTAAAACATCATCAGATTTTTCACTCAAGTCCTAAAAGTAGATAAAGAGAAACAAGTTAAACAAATGAAACAAAAATATTATACTTGGTCATTTATTTATTAAGGAAAATGATCGAATATTACATATTTGTGAGTAGCAAAAGTATGTGAACCTTTGCTTTCAGTATCTGGTGTTACGCCCAATGCAACTAAACATTTCCGGTAACGTTTGATCATTCCTGCACACCAGTTCGGAGGAATTTTAGCCAATTTCTCTGTACAGAACAGCTTCAACTCTGGGATGTTGGTGGGTTTCCTCACATTAACTGCTCGCTTCAGGTCCTTCCACAACATTTTGATTGGATTAAGGTCAGGACTTTGACTTGGCCATTCCAAAACATTAACTTTATTCTTCTTTAACCATTCTTTGGTAGAACGACTTGTGTGCTTAGGGTCGTTGTCTTGCTGCATGACCCACCTTCTCTTGAGATTCAGTTCATGGACAGATGTCCTGACATTTTCCTTTAGAATTCTCTGATATAATTCAGAATTCATTGTTCCATCAATGAAGGCAAGCCGTCCTGGCCCAGATGCAGCAAAACAGGCCCAAACCATGATACTACCACCACCATGTTTCACAGATGGGATAAGGTGCTTATGCTGTAATGCAGTGTTTTCCTTTCTCCAAACATAACGCTTTTCATTTAAACCAAAAAGTTCTATTTTGGTCTCATACGTCCACAAAACATTCTTCCAATAGCCTTCTGGTTTGTCCACGTGATCTTTAGCAAACTGCAGACGAGCAGCAATGTTTTTTTGGAGAGCAGTGGCTTTCTCCTTGCAACCCTGCCATGCACACCATTGTTGTTCAGTGTTCTCCTGATGGTGGACTCATGAACATGAACATTAGCCAATGTGAGAGAGGCCTTCAGTTGCTTAGAAGTTACCCTGGGGTCCTTTGTGACCTTGCCGACTATTACACGCCTTGCTCTTGGAGTAATCTTTGTTGGTCAACCACTCCTGGGGAGGGTAACAATGGTCTTGAATTTCCTCCATTTGTACACAATCTGTCTGACTGTGGATTGGTGGAGTCCAAACTCTTTAGAGATGGTTTTGTAACCTTTTCCAGCCTGATGAGCATCAACAACTCTTTTCTGAGGTCCTCAGAAATCTCCTTTGTTCGTGCCATGATACACTTCCACAAACATGTGTTGTGAAGAGCAGACTTTGATAGATCCTGTTCTTTAAATAACACAGGGTGCCCACTCACACCTGATTGTCATCCCATTGATTGAAAACACCTGACTCTAATTTCACCTTCAAACTAACTGCTAATCCTAGAGGTTCACATACTTTTGCCACTCGCAAATATGTAATATTCGATCAATAAATAAATGACCAAGTATAATATTTTTTTCTCATTTGTTTAACTGGTTTGTCTTTATCTACTTTTAGGACTTGAGTGTAAATATGATGATGTTTTTGGTCATATTTATGCAGAAATATAAAAAATTCTAAAGGGTTCACAAAATTTCAAACACAACTGTGTGTGTTTATATATATATATATATATATATATATATATATATATATATATATATATATATATATATATATATATATCTCTTTAATAAAAGCCCTGTGTGTGTCTTCTGGTGAAGTGCGCATGCGCGGGGCCGTAACGCACATTGTACCGTGCCCCGCCCATTAGCACGGCACCTTGGACGCCTTACACACGCGAAGCTGGGCACACAGTGAATGGCCTATCCGCGGCAGCGCATGATAAGCAAATAAAAGACATCATTGCTGGGGACAGTGCTGATTAGGTAGTCGCATTGCGCAAATAAAATCCGTTGCTAGGGAGACGCAACACATAAAATAATCAGCTACACGCCAGCACAGATTAAAATACTTGCTGGGGTACTGCACAGTACTTGCTGGGGAGACGACACAGTCACGATTATCAACTGCACGCCACACATTACATCAGTTGCTGGGGACACTGCTGATTGCCCACTGTTGTGACAGAAAATTAAAGTCATAGGCCTATTACGGACATCAAAGCCAGTATTACTGTCAGAGAAAATTACAGGCATTTTACGGAAATACAAACCAGTATTACTACGAGAGAAATTTAAAGGCACACAATACACTGACGCATATTACAGCCACATACAAGCCAGTATTACTGTAAGAGAAAATACTACGGACATACAGTATCTACTAACAACATGCCACCCAAAATAAAAAAGCACACGTCAAGTAGGACAAAAGACACAGACAATCAAATCCTATATAAGCAACATCTCCTGGAAGAACGGTCAGCTCAACAAGTAAACATCAACAAAAGAAAGGCTGAAAGACAAAGAAAAATCCGAGCAAATAGATCGATTGAAGAAAAAGAAAATGAGCGTCAGAAAAACGCTAAAAGAGACTCAGAAGAGCAAACCTTACAAAAAGTTGGCATTTACTTGCCAGAACCAGTATTCAGCCACGGTCAGTTATATGTTGCATTATTAAGAGTTAGAAGTTTTCCAGATGTTGTGGTCAAGGTTGTAGATGGTCCTGAACAAAGCAAACTCAGAAAGAATATTTAGAAGAAATGTTGTCTGTAATGAAATTTTATAGTAAAATTTCATGAGGTAAAAAAATAGAATTTTTATCCTAAATATCTTCTTCAGATATTGTGTATTACAAAGTTTTACACTAAGGCAATATAAATATATATAATTCACTAAGGCAAGACGACCCTGGAAAGCACGCCGGAAGGGGCGTGGATTCACTAAGCCGCCGACAAGTGAGACACCTATGGCGCACGCAGGAAGGAGCCACGGCCACCAACTCCAAGACCATTGGATACGACGACAACTGGCAGGGCCACGCCCACCAACTTGGACGCGACGACACAGAAAAAATGTTGTCATTTATGTTCGTCTGTCGTAGAGGCCACATGCA